>NC_088244.1:0-300000 GCF_036934945.1 Oncorhynchus masou masou | reverse complement strand
TGCTGTAACCTCCTCACCTAACGTTACCTCTCCGTTACCGTTCAGGGGACGCGCTGCTGTAACCTCCTCACCTAACGTTACCGTTCAGGGGACGCGCTGCTGTAACCTCCTCACCTAACGTTACCTCTCCGTTACCGTTCAGGGGACGCGCTGCTGTAACCTCCTCACCTAACGTTACCTCTCCGTTACCGTTCAGGGGACGTGCTGCTGTAACCTCCTCACCTAACGTTACCTCTCCGTTACCGTTCAGGGGACGCGCTGCTGTAACCTCCTCACCTAACGTTACCGTTCAGGGGACGCGCTGCTGTAACCTCACCTAACGTTACCGTTCAGGGGACGCGCTGCTGTAACCTCCTCACCTAACGTTACCGTTCAGGGGACGTGCTGCTGTAACCTCCTCACCTCTCCGTTACCGTTTCTGGGGACGCGCTGCTGTAACCTCCTCACCTAACGTTACCGTTCAGGGGACGCGCTGCTGTAACCTCCTCACCTAACGTTACCGTTCAGGGGACGTGCTGCTGTAACCTCCTCACCTCTCCGTTACCGTTCAGGGGACGCGCTGCTGTAACCTCCTCACCTAACGTTACCGTTCAGGGGACGCGCTGCTGTAACCTCCTCACCTAACGTTACCGTTCAGGGGACGCGCTGCTGTAACCTCCTCACCTAACGTTACCGTTCAGGGGACGCGCTGTTGTAACCTCCTCACCTAACGTTACCGTTTAGGGGACGTGCTGCTGTAACCTCCTCACCTAACGTTACCGTTCAGGGGACGCGCTGCTGTAACCTCCTCACCTAACGTTACCGTTCAGGGGACGCGCTGCTGTAACCTCCTCACCTCTCCGTTACCGTTCAGGGGACGCGCTGCTGTAACCTCCTCACCTAACGTTACCGTTCAGGGGACGCGCTACTGTAACCTCCTCACCTAACGTTACCGTTTAGGGGACGTGCTGCTGTAACCTCCTCACCTAACGTTACCGTTCAGGGGACTCGCTGCTGTAACCTCCTCACCTAACGTTACCGTTTAGGGGACGCGCTGCTGTAACCTCCTCACCTAACGTTACAGTTCAGGGGACGCGCTGCTGTAACCTCCTCACCTCTCCGTTACCGTTCAGGGGACGCGCTGCTGTAACCTCCTCACCTAACGTTACCATTCAGGGGACGCGCTGCTGTAACCTCCTCACCTAACGTTACCGTTCAGGGGACGCGCTGCTGTAACCTCCTCACCTAACGTTACCGTTCAGGGGACGCGCTGTTGTAACCTCCTCACCTAACGTTACCGTTTAGGGGACGTGCTGCTGTAACCTCCTCACCTAACGTTACCGTTCAGGGGACGCGCTGCTGTAACCTCCTCACCTAACGTTACCGTTCAGGGGACGCGCTGCTGTAACCTCCTCACCTCTCCGTTACCGTTCAGGGGACGCGCTGCTGTAACCTCCTCACCTAACGTTACCGTTCAGGGGACGCGCTACTGTAACCTCCTCACCTAACGTTACCGTTTAGGGGACGTGCTGCTGTAACCTCCTCACCTAACGTTACCGTTCAGGGGACGCGCTGCTGTAACCTCCTCACCTAACGTTACCGTTCAGGGGACGCGGTGCTGTAACCTCCTCACCTCTCCGTTACCGTTCAGGGGACGTGCTGCTGTAACCTCCTCACCTAACGTTACCGTTCAGGGGACGCGCTGCTGTAACCTCCTCACCTCTCCGTTACCGTTCAGGGGACGCGCTGCTGTAACCTCCTCACCTAACGTTACCGTTCAGGGGACGTGCTGCTGTAACCTCCTCACCTAACGTTACCGTTCAGGGGACGCGCTGCTGTAACCTCCTCACCTAACGTTACTGTTCAGGGGACGCGCTGCTGTAACCTCCTCACCTAACGTTACCGTTCAGGGGACGTGCTGCTGTAACCTCCTCACCTAACGTTACCGTTCAGGGGACGCGCTGCTGTAACCTCCTCACCTAACGTTACCTCTCCTTTACCGTTCAGGGTACGTGCTGCTGTAACCTCCTCACCTAACGTTACCTCTCCGTTACCGTTCAGGGGACGCGCTGCTGTAACCTCCTCACCTAACGTTACCGTTCAGGGGACGTGCTGCTGTAACCTCCTCACCTAACGTTACCTCTCCGTTACCGTTCAGGGGACGCGCTGCTGTAACCTCCTCACCTAACGTTACCTCTCCGTTACCGTTCAGGGGACGCGCTGCTGTAACCTCCTCACCTAACGTTACCTCTCCGTTACCGTTCAGGGGACGCGCTGCTGTAACCTCCTCACCTAACGTTACCGTTCAGGGGACGTGCTGCTGTAACCTCCTCACCTAACGGCACCTCTCCGTTACCGTTCAGGGGACGCGCTGCTGTAACCTCACCTAACGGCACCGTTCAGGGGACGTGCTGCTGTAACCTCCTCACCTAACGTTACCTCTCCGTTACCGTTCAGGGGACGTGCTGCTGTAACCTCCTCACCTAACGTTACCGTTCAGGGGACGCGCTGCTGTAACCTCCTCACCTAACGTTACCTCTCCGTTACCGTTCAGGGGACGCGCTGCTGTAACCTCCTCACCTAACGTTACCGTTCAGGGGACGTGCTGCTGTAACCTCCTCACCTAACGTTACCTCTCCGTTACCGTTCAGGGGACGCGCTGCTGTAACCTCCTCACCTAACGTTACCTCTCCGTTACCGTTCAGGGGACGCGCTGCTGTAACCTCCTCACCTAACGGCACCTCTCCGTTACCGTTCAGGGACGTGCTGATGTAACCTCCTCACCTAACGTTACCGTTCAGGGGACGTGCTGCTGTAACCTCACCTAACGGCACCTCTCCGTTACCGTTCAGGGGACGCGCTGCTGTAACCTCACCTAACGGCACCGTTCAGGGGACGTGCTGCTGTAACCTCCTCACCTAACGTTACCTCTCCGTTACCGTTCAGGGGACGTGCTGCTGTAACCTCCTCACCTAACGTTACCGTTCAGGGGACGCGCTGCTGTAACCTCCTCACCTAACGTTACCTCTCCGTTACCGTTCAGGGGACGCGCTGCTGTAACCTCCTCACCTAACGTTACCTCTCAGTTACCGTTCAGGGGACGCGCTGCTGTAACCTCCTCACCTAACGTTACCTCTCCGTTACCGTTCAGGGGACGCGCTGCTGTAACCTCCTCACCTAACGTTACCGTTCAGGGGACGTGCTGCTGTAACCTCCTCACCTAACGTTACCTCTCCGTTACCATTCAGGGGACGCGCTGCTGCAACCTCCTCGCCTAACGGCACCTCTCCGTTACCGTTCAGGGGACGTGCTGCTGTAACCTCCTCACCTAACGTTACCGTTCAGGGGACGCGCTGCTGTAACCTCCTCACCTAACGTTACCGTTCAGGGGACGCGCTGCTGTATCTCCTCACCAAACGTTACCGTTCAGGGGACGCGCTGCTGTAACCTCCTCATCTCTCCGTTACCGTTCAGGGGACGTGCTGCTGTAACCTCCTCACCTAACGTTACCGTTCAGGGGACGCGCTGCTGTAACCTCCTCACCTAACGTTACCGTTCAGGGGACGTGCTGCTGTAACCTCCTCACCTAACGTTACCGTTCAGGGGACGCGCTGCTGTAACCTCCTCACCTAACGTTACCTCTCCGTTACCGTTCAGGGGACGCGCTGCTGTAACCTCCTCACCTAACGTTACCGTTCAGAGGACGTGCTGCTGTAACCTCCTCACCTAACGTTACCGTTCAGGGGACGCGCTGCTGTAACCTCCTCACCTAACGTTACCGTTTAGGGGACGTGCTGCTGTAACCTCCTCACCTAACGTTACCGTTCAGGGGACGCGCTGCTGTAACCTCCTCACCTAACGTTACCTCTCCGTTACCGTTCAGGGGACGCGCTGCTGTAACCTCCTCACCTAACGTTACCGTTCAGGGGACGCGCTGCTGTAACCTCCTCACCTAACGTTACCGTTCAGGGGACGCGCTGCTGTAACCTCCTCACCTAACGTTACCGTTCAGGGGACGCGCTGCTGTAACCTCCTCACCTAACGTTACCGTTCAGGGGACGTGCTGCTGTAGCCTCCTCACCTAACGTTACCGTTCAGGGGACGCGCTGCTGTAACCTCCTCACCTAACGTTACCACTCCGTTACCGTTCAGGGGACGTGCTGCTGTAACCTCCTCACCTAACGTTACCGTTCAGGGGACGCGCTGCTGTAACCTCCTCACCTAACGTTACCGTTCATGGGACGCGCTGCTGTAACCTCACCTAACGTTACCGTTCAGGGACGTGCTGCTGTAACCTCCTCACCTAACGTTACCACTCCGTTACCGTTCAGGGGACGCGCTGCTGTAACCTCCTCACCTAACGTTACCGTTCAGGGGACGTGCTGCTGTAACCTCCTCACCTAACGTTACCTCTCCGTTACCGTTCAGGGGACGCGCTGCTGTAACCTCCTCACCTAACGTTACCGTTCAGGGGACGCGCTGCTGTAACCTCCTCACCTAACGTTACCTCTCCGTTACCGTTCAAGGGACGTGCTGCTGTAACCTCCTCACCTAACGTTACCTCTCCGTTACCATTCAGGGGACGTGCTGCTGTAACCTCCTCACCTCTCCGTTACCGTTCAGGGGACGCGCTGCTGTAACCTCACCTAACGTTACCGTTCAGGGGACGCGCTGCTGTAACCTCCTCACCTAACGTTACCGTTCAGGGGACGTGCTGCTGTAACCTCCTCACCTCTCCGTTACCGTTCAGGGGACGCGCTGCTGTAACCTCCTCACCTAACGTTACCGTTCAGGGTACGTGCTGCTGTAACCTCCTCACCTAACGTTATCGTTCAGGGACGTGCTGCTGTAACCTCCTCACCTCTCCGTTACCGTTCAGGGACGCGCTGCTGTAACCTCCTCACCTAACGTTACCGTTCAGGGGACGCGCTGCTGTAACCTCCTCACCTAACGTTACCGTTCAGGGGACGCGCTGCTGTAACCTCCTCACCTAACGTTACCGTTCAGGGGACGCGCTGCTGTAACCTCCTCACCTAACGTTACCGTTCAGGGACGTGCTGCTGTAGCCTCCTCACCTAACGTTACCGTTCAGGGGACACGCTGCTGTAACCTCCTCACCTAACGTTACCACTCCGTTACCGTTCAGGGACGTGCTGCTGTAACCTCCTCACCTAACGTTACCGTTCAGGGGACGCGCTGCTGTAACCTCCTCACCTAACGTTACCGTTCATGGGACGCGCTGCTGTAACCTCACCTAACGTTACCGTTCAGGGGACGCGCTGCTGTAACCTCCTCACCTAACGTTACCACTCCGTTACCGTTCAGGGGACGCGCTGCTGTAACCTCCTCACCTAACGTTACCGTTCAGGGGACGTGCTGCTGTAACCTCCTCACCTAACGTTACCTCTCCGTTACCGTTCAGGGGACGCGCTGCTGTAACCTCCTCACCTAACGTTACCGTTCAGGGGACGCGCTGCTGTAACCTCCTCACCTAACGTTACCTCTCCGTTACCGTTCAAGGGACGTGCTGCTGTAACCTCCTCACCTAACGTTACCTCTCCGTTACCATTCAGGGGACGTGCTGCTGTAACCTCCTCACCTCTCCGTTACCGTTCAGGGGACGCGCTGCTGTAACCTCACCTAACGTTATCGTTCAGGGGACGCGCTGCTGTAACCTCCTCACCTCTCCGTTACCGTTCAGGGGACGCGCTGCTGTAACCTCCTCACCTAACGTTACCGTTCAGGGGACGCGCTGCTGTAACCTCCTCACCTAACGTTACCGTTTAGGGGACGTGCTGCTGTAACCTCCTCACCTAACGTTACCGTTCAGGGGACGCGCTGCTGTAACCTCCTCACCTAACGTTACCTCTCCGTTACCGTTCAGGGTACGCGCTGCTGTAACCTCCTCACCTAACGTTACCGTTCAGGGGACGCGCTGCTGTAACCTCCTCACCTAACGTTACCGTTCAGGGGACGCGCTGCTGTAACCTCCTCACCTAACGTTACCGTTCAGGGGACGCGCTGCTGTAACCTCCTCACCTAACGTTACCGTTCAGGTGACGTGCTGCTGTAGCCTCCTCACCTAACGTTACCGTTCAGGGGACGCGCTGCTGTAACCTCCTCACCTAACGTTACCACTCCGTTACCGTTCAGGGACGTGCTGCTGTAACCTCCTCACCTAACGTTACCGTTCAGGGGACGCGCTGCTGTAACCTCCTCACCTAACGTTACCGTTCATGGGACGCGCTGCTGTAACCTCACCTAACGTTACCGTTCAGGGACGCGCTGCTGTAACCTCCTCACCTAACGTTACCACTCCGTTACCGTTCAGGGGACATGCTGCTGTAACCTCCTCACCTAACGTTACCGTTCAGGGGACGCGCTGCTGTAACCTCCTCACCTAACGTTACCGTTCAGGGGACGCGCTGCTGTAACCTCCTCACCTAACGTTACCTCTCCGTTACCGTTCAGGGGACGCGCTGCTGTAACCTCCTCACCTAACGTTACCGTTCAGGGGACGCGCTGCTGTAACCTCCTCACCTAACGTTACCGTTCAGGGGACGCGCTGCTGTAACCTCCTCACCTAACGTTACCGTTCAGGGGACGCGCTGCTGTAACCTCCTCACCTAACGTTACTTTCATGGGACGCGCTGCTGTAACCTCACCTAACGTTACCGTTCAGGGGACGCGCTGCTGTAACCTCCTCACCTAACGTTACCTCTCCGTTACCGTTCAGGGGACGTGCTGCTGTAACCTCCTCACCTAACGTTACCTCTCCGTTACCGTTCAGGGGACGCGCTGCTGTAACCTCCTTACCTAACGTTACCGTTCAGGGACGCGCTGCTGTAACCTCCTCACCTAACGTTACCTCTCCGTTACCGTTCAAGGGACGTGCTGCTGTAACCTCCTCACCTAACGTTACCTCTCCGTTACCATTCAGGGACGTGCTGCTGTAACCTCCTCACCTCTCCGTTACCGTTCAGGGGACGCGCTGCTGTAACCTCACCTAACGTTACCGTTCAGGGGACGCGCTGCTGTAACCTCCTCACCTAACGTTACCGTTCAGGGGACGTGCTGCTGTAACCTCCTCACCTCTCCGTTACCGTTCAGGGGACGCGCTGCTGTAACCTCCTCACCTAACGTTACCGTTCATGGGACGCGCTGCTGTAACCTCACCTAACGTTACCGTTCATGGGACGCGCTGCTGTAACCTCCTCACCTAACGTTACCACTCCGTTACCGTTCAGGGGACGCGCTGCTGTAACCTCCTCACCTAACGTTACCGTTCAGGGGACGTGCTGCTGTAACCTCCTCACCTAACGTTACCGTTCAGGGGACGTGCTGCTGTAACCTCCTCACCTCTCCGTTACCGTTCAGGGGACGCGCTGCTGTAACCTCCTCACCTAACGTTACCGTTCAGGGGACGCGCTGCTGTAACCTCCTCACCTAACGTTACCGTTCAGGGGACGTGCTGCTGTAACCTCCTCACCTAACGTTATCGTTCAGGGGACGCGCTGCTGTAACCTCCTCACCTCTCCGTTACCGTTCAGGGGACGCGCTGCTGTAACCTCCTCACCTAACGTTACCGTTCAGGGGACGCGCTGCTGTAACCTCCTCACCTAACGTTACCGTTTAGGGGACGTGCTGCTGTAACCTCCTCACCTAACGTTACCGTTCAGGGGACGCGCTGCTGTAACCTCCTCACCTAACGTTACCTCTCCGTTACCGTTCAGGGTACGCGCTGCTGCTGTAACCTCCTCACCTAACGTTACCGTTCAGGGGACGCGCTGCTGTAACCTCCTCACCTAACGTTACCGTTCAGGGGACGCGCTGCTGTAACCTCCTCACCTAACGTTACCGTTCAGGGGACGCGCTGCTGTAACCTCCTCACCTAACGTTACCGTTCAGGTGACGTGCTGCTGTAGCCTCCTCACCTAACGTTACCGTTCAGGGGACGCGCTGCTGTAACCTCCTCACCTAACGTTACCACTCCGTTACCGTTCAGGGGATGTGCTGCTGTAACCTCCTCACCTAACGTTACCGTTCAGGGGACGCGCTGCTGTAACCTCCTCACCTAACGTTACCGTTCATGGGACGCGCTGCTGTAACCTCACCTAACGTTACCGTTCAGGGGACGCGCTGCTGTAACCTCCTCACCTAACGTTACCACTCCGTTACCGTTCAGGGGACGTGCTGCTGTAACCTCCTCACCTAACGTTACCGTTCAGGGGACGCGCTGCTGTAACCTCCTCACCTAACGTTACCGTTCAGGGGACGCGCTGCTGTAACCTCCTCACCTAACGTTACCTCTCCGTTACCGTTCAGGGGACGCGCTGCTGTAACCTCCTCACCTAACGTTACCGTTCAGGGGACGCGCTGCTGTAACCTCCTCACCTAACGTTACCGTTCAGGGGACGCGCTGCTGTAACCTCCTCACCTAACGTTACCGTTCAGGGGACGCGCTGCTGTAACCTCCTCACCTAACGTTACTTTCATGGGACGCGCTGCTGTAACCTCACCTAACGTTACCGTTCAGGGGACGCGCTGCTGTAACCTCCTCACCTAACGTTACCTCTCCGTTACCGTTCAGGGGACGTGCTGCTGTAACCTCCTCACCTAACGTTACCTCTCCGTTACCGTTCAGGGGACGCGCTGCTGTAACCTCCTTACCTAACGTTACCGTTCAGGGGACGCGCTGCTGTAACCTCCTCACCTAACGTTACCTCTCCGTTACCGTTCAAGGGACGTGCTGCTGTAACCTCCTCACCTAACGTTACCTCTCCGTTACCATTCAGGGACGTGCTGCTGTAACCTCCTCACCTCTCCGTTACCGTTCAGGGGACGCGCTGCTGTAACCTCACCTAACGTTACCGTTCAGGGGACGCGCTGCTGTAACCTCCTCACCTAACGTTACCGTTCAGGGGACGTGCTGCTGTAACCTCCTCACCTCTCCGTTACCGTTCAGGGGACGCGCTGCTGTAACCTCCTCACCTAACGTTACCGTTCAGGGGACGCGCTGCTGTAACCTCCTCACCTAACGTTACCGTTCAGGGGACGTGCTGCTGTAACCTCCTCACCTAACGTTATCGTTCAGGGGACGCGCTGCTGTAACCTCCTCACCTAACGTTACCGTTCAGGGACGCGCTGCTGTAACCTCCTCACCTAACGTTACCGTTCAGGGGACGCGCTGCTGTAACCTCCTCACCTAACGTTACCGTTCAGGGGACGTGCTGCTGTAGCCTCCTCACCTAACGTTACCGTTCAGGGGACGCGCTGCTGTAACCTCCTCACCTAACGTTACCACTCCGTTACCGTTCAGGGGACGTGCTGCTGTAACCTCCTCACCTAACGTTACCGTTCAGGGGACGCGCTGCTGTAACCTCCTCACCTAACGTTACCGTTCATGGGACGCGCTGCTGTAACCTCACCTAACGTTACCGTTCAGGGGACGCGCTGCTGTAACCTCCTCACCTAACGTTACCACTCCGTTACCGTTCAGGGACGTGCTGCTGTAACCTCCTCACCTAACGTTACCGTTCAGGGGACGCGCTGCTGTAACCTCCTCACCTAACGTTACCGTTCAGGGGACGCGCTGCTGTAACCTCCTCACCTAACGTTACCTCTCCGTTACCGTTCAGGGGACGCGCTGCTGTAACCTCCTCACCTAACGTTACCGTTCAGGGGACGCGCTGCTGTAACCTCCTCACCTAACGTTACCGTTCAGGGGACGCGCTGCTGTAACCTCCTCACCTAACGTTACCGTTCAGGGGACGCGCTGCTGTAACCTCCTCACCTAACGTTACTTTCATGGGACGCGCTGCTGTAACCTCACCTAACGTTACCGTTCAGGGGACGCGCTGCTGTAACCTCCTCACCTAACGTTACCTCTCCGTTACCGTTCAGGGGACGTGCTGCTGTAACCTCCTCACCTAACGTTACCTCTCCGTTACCGTTCAGGGGACGCGCTGCTGTAAACTCCTTACCTAACGTTACCGTTCAGGGGACGCGCTGCTGTAACCTCCTCACCTAACGTTACCTCTCCGTTACCGTTCAGGGGACGTGCTGCTGTAACCTCCTCACCTAACGTTACCTCTCCGTTACCGTTCAGGGGACGCGCTGCTGTAACCTCCTCACCTAACGTTACCTCTCCGTTACCGTTCAGGGGACGCGCTGCTGTAACCTCCTCACCTAACGTTACCGTTCAGGGGACGTGCTGCTGTAACCTCCTCACCTAACGGCACCTCTCCATTACCATTCAGGGGACGCGCTGCTGTAACCTCACCTAACGGCACCGTTCAGGGGACGTGCTGCTGTAACCTCCTCACCTAACGTTACCTCTCCGTTACCGTTCAGGGGACGCGCTGCTGTAACCTCCTCACCTAACGTTACCGTTCAGGGGACGTGCTGCTGTAACCTCACCTAACGGCACTACTCCGTTACCGTTCAGGGGACGCGCTGCTGTAACCTCACCTAACGGCACCGTTCAGGGGACGTGCTGCTGTAACCTCCTCACCTAACGTTACCTCTCCGTTACCGTTCAGGGGACGTGCTGCTGTAACCTCCTCACCTAACGTTACCTCTCCGTTACCGTTCAGGGGACGTGCTGCTGTAACCTCCTCACCTAACGTTACCTCTCCGTTACCGTTCAGGGACGTGCTGCTGTAACCTCCTCACCTAACGTTACCGTTCAGGGGACGTGCTGCTGTAACCTCCTCACCTCTCCGTTACCGTTCAGGGGACGCGCTGCTGTAACCTCCTCACCTAACGTTACCGTTCAGGGGACGCGCTGCTGTAACCTCCTCACCTAACGTTACCGTTCAGGGGACGTGCTGATGTAACCTCCTCACCTAACGTTACCGTTCAGGGGACGTGCTGCTGTAACCTCCTCACCTCTCCGTTACCGTTCAGGGGACGCGCTGCTGTAACCTCCTCACCTAACGTTACCGTTCAGGGGACGCGCTGCTGTAACCTCCTCACCTAACGTTACCGTTCAGGGGACGCGCTGCTGTAACCTCCTCACCTAACGTTACCTCTCCGTTACCGTTCAGGGGACTCGCTGCTGTAACCTCCTCACCTAACGTTACCGTTCAGGGACGCGCTGCTGTAACCTCCTCACCTAACGTTACCGTTCAGGGACGCGCTGCTGTAACCTCCTCACCTAACGTTACCGTTCAGGGGACGCGCTGCTGTAACCTCCTCACCTAACGTTACCACTCCGTTACCGTTCAGGGGACGTGCTGCTGTAACCTCCTCACCTAACGTTACCGTTCAGGGGACGCGCTGCTGTAACCTCCTCACCTAACGTTACCGTTCATGGGACGCGCTGCTGTAACCTCACCTAACGTTACCGTTCAGGGGACGCGCTGCTGTAACCTCCTCACCTAACGTTACCGTTCAGCGGACGCGCTGCTGTAACCTCCTCACCTAACGTTACCGTTCAGGGGACGCGCTGCTGTAACCTCCTCACCTAACGTTACCTCTCCGTTACCGTTCAGGGGACGCGCTGCTGTAACCTCCTCACCTAACGTTACCGTTCAGGGGACGCGCTGCTGTAACCTCCTCACCTAACGTTACCGTTCAGGGGACGCGCTGCTGTAACCTCCTCACCTAACGTTACCGTTCAGGGGACGCGCTGCTGTAACCTCCTCACCTAACTTTACTTTCATGGGACGCGCTGCTGTAACCTCACCTAACGTTACCGTTCAGGGGACGCGCTGCTGTAACCTCCTCACCTAACGTTACCTCTCCGTTACCGTTCAGGGGACGTGCTGCTGTAACCTCCTCACCTAACGTTACCGTTCAGGGGACGCGCTGCTGTAACCTCCTCACCTAACGTTACCTCTCCGTTACCGTTCAGGGGACGTGCTGCTGTAACCTCCTCACCTAACGTTACCTCTCCGTTACCGTTCAGGGGACGCGCTGCTGTAACCTCCTCACCTAACGTTACCTCTCCGTTACCGTTCAGGGGACGCGCTGCTGTAACCTCCTCACCTAACGGCACCTCTCCGTTACCGTTCAGGGGACGCGCTGCTGTAACCTCACCTAACGGCACCGTTCAGGGGACGTGCTGCTGTAACCTCCTCACCTAACGTTACCTCTCCGTTACCGTTCAGGGTACGTGCTGCTGTAACCTCCTCACCTAACGTTACCGTTCAGGGGACGTGCTGCTGTAACCTCACCTAACGGCACTACTCCGTTACCGTTCAGGGGACGCGCTGCTGTAACCTCACCTAACGGCACCGTTCAGGGGACGTGCTGCTGTAACCTCCTCACCTAACGTTACCTCTCCGTTACCGTTCAGGGACGTGCTGCTGTAACCTCCTCACCTCACGTTCCCGTTCAGGGGACGTGCTGCTGTAACCTCCTCACCTAACGTTACCTCTCCGTTACCGTTCAGGGACGTGCTGCTGTAACCTCCTCACCTAACGTTACCGTTCAGGGGACGCGCTGCTGTAACCTCCTCACCTAACGTTACCGTTCAGGGGACGTGCTGCTGTAACCTCCTCACCTAACGTTACCTCTCCGTTACCGTTCAGGGGACGTGCTGCTGTAACCTCCTCACCTAACGTTACCTCTCCGTTACCGTTCAGGGGACGCGCTGCTGTAACCTCCTCACCTAACGTTACCTCTCCGTTACCGTTCAGGGGACGCGCTGCTGTAACCTCCTCACCTAACGGCACCTCTCCGTTACCGTTCAGGGGACGTGCTGCTGTAACCTCCTCACCTAACGTTACCGTTCAGGGGACGTGCTGCTGTAACCTCACCTAACGGCACCTCTCCGTTACCGTTCAGGGGACGCGCTGCTGTAACCTCACCTAACGGCACCGTTCAGGGGACGTGCTGCTGTAACCTCCTCACCTAACGTTACCTCTCCGTTACCGTTCAGGGGACGTGCTGCTGTAACCTCCTCACCTAACGTTACCTCTCCGTTACCGTTCAGGGGACGTGCTGCTGTAACCTCCTCACCTAACGTTACCTCTCCGTTACCGTTCAGGGGACGTGCTGCTGTAACCTCCTCACCTAACGTTACCGTTCAGGGGACGTGCTGCTGTAACCTCCTCACCTCTCCGTTACCGTTCAGGGGACGCGCTGCTGTAACCTCCTCACCTAACGTTACCGTTCAGGGGACGCGCTGCTGTAACCTCCTCACCTAACGTTACCGTTCAGGGGACGTGCTGATGTAACCTCCTCACCTAACGTTACCGTTCAGGGGACGTGCTGCTGTAACCTCCTCACCTCTCCGTTACCGTTCAGGGGACGCGCTGCTGTAACCTCCTCACCTAACGTTACCGTTCAGGGGACGCGCTGCTGTAACCTCCTCACCTAACGTTACCGTTTAGGGGACGTGCTGCTGTAACCTCCTCACCTAACGTTACCGTTCAGGGGACGCGCTGCTGTAACCTCCTCACCTAACGTTACCTCTCCGTTACCGTTCAGGGGACGCGCTGCTGTAACCTCCTCACCTAACGTTACCGTTCAGGGGACGCGCTGCTGTAACCTCCTCACCTAACGTTACCGTTCAGGGGACGCGCTGCTGTAACCTCCTCACCTAACGTTACCGTTCAGGGGACGCGCTGCTGTAACCTCCTCACCTAACGTTACCACTCCGTTACCGTTCAGGGGACGTGCTGCTGTAACCTCCTCACCTAACGTTACCGTTCAGGGGACGCGCTGCTGTAACCTCCTCACCTAACGTTACCGTTCATGGGACGCGCTGCTGTAACCTCACCTAACGTTACCGTTCAGGGACGCGCTGCTGTAACCTCCTCACCTAACGTTACCGTTCAGCGGACGCGCTGCTGTAACCTCCTCACCTAACGTTACCGTTCAGGGGACGCGCTGCTGTAACCTCCTCACCTAACGTTACCTCTCCGTTACCGTTCAGGGGACGCGCTGCTGTAACCTCCTCACCTAACGTTACCGTTCAGGGACGCGCTGCTGTAACCTCCTCACCTAACGTTACCGTTCAGGGGACGCGCTGCTGTAACCTCCTCACCTAACGTTACCGTTCAGGGGACGCGCTGCTGTAACCTCCTCACCTAACTTTACTTTCATGGGACGCACTGCTGTAACCTCACCTAACGTTACCGTTCAGGGGACGCGCTGCTGTAACCTCCTCACCTAACGTTACCTCTCCGTTACCGTTCAGGGGACGTGCTGCTGTAACCTCCTCACCTAACGTTACCGTTCAGGGGACGCGCTGCTGTAACCCCCCTCCCTAAACGTTACCCCCCGTTACCGGTCAAGGGGACGTGCTGCTGTAACCTCCTCACCTAACGTTACCTCTCCGTTACCGTTCAGGGGACGCGCTGCTGTAACCTCCTCACCTAACGTTACCTCTCCGTTACCGTTCAGGGGACGCGCTGCTGTAACCTCCTCACCTAACGGCACCTCTCCGTTACCGTTCAGGGACGCGCTGCTGTAACCTCACCTAACGGCACCGTTCAGGGACGTGCTGCTGTAACCTCCTCACCTAACGTTACCTCTCCGTTACCGTTCAGGGGACGTGCTGCTGTAACCTCCTCACCTAACGTTACCGTTCAGGGGACGTGCTGCTGTAACCTCACCTAACGGCACTACTCCGTTACCGTTCAGGGGACGCGCTGCTGTAACCTCACCTAACGGCACCGTTCAGGGGACGTGCTGCTGTAACCTCCTCACCTAACGTTACCTCTCCGTTACCGTTCAGGGGACGTGCTGCTGTAACCTCCTCACCTAACGTTACCGTTCAGGGGACGTGCTGCTGTAACCTCCTCACCTAACGTTACCTCTCCGTTACCGTTCAGGGGACGTGCTGCTGTAACCTCCTCACCTAACGTTACCGTTCAGGGGACGCGCTGCTGTAACCTCCTCACCTAACGTTACCGTTCAGGGGACGTGCTGCTGTAACCTCCTCACCTAACGTTACCTCTCCGTTACCGTTCAGGGGACGCGCTGCTGTAACCTCCTCACCTAACGGCACCTCTCCGTTACCGTTCAGGGGACGTGCTGCTGTAACCTCCTCACCTAACGTTACCTCTCCGTTACCGTTCAGGGGACGTGCTGCTGTAACCTCCTCACCTAACGTTACCGTTCAGGGGACGTGCTGCTGTAACCTCACCTAACGGCACTACTCCGTTACCGTTCAGGGGACGCGCTGCTGTAACCTCACCTAACGGCACCGTTCAGGGGACGTGCTGCTGTAACCTCCTCACCTAACGTTACCTCTCCGTTACCGTTCAGGGGACGTGCTGCTGTAACCTCCTCACCTAACGTTACCGTTCAGGGGACGTGCTGCTGTAACCTCCTCACCTAACGTTACCTCTCCGTTACCGTTCAGGGGACGTGCTGCTGTAACCTCCTCACCTAACGTTACCGTTCAGGGGACGCGCTGCTGTAACCTCCTCACCTAACGTTACCGTTCAGGGGACGTGCTGCTGTAACCTCCTCACCTAACGTTACCTCTCCGTTACCGTTCAGGGGACGCGCTGCTGTAACCTCCTCACCTAACGTTACCGTTCAGGGGACGTGCTGCTGTAACCTCCTCACCTAACGTTACCTCTCCGTTACCGTTCAGGGGACGCGCTGCTGTAACCTCCTCACCTAACGGCACCTCTCCGTTACCGTTCAGGGGACGTGCTGCTGTAACCTCCTCACCTAACGTTACCGTTCAGGGGACGTGCTGCTGTAACCTCACCTAACGGCACCTCTCCGTTACCGTTCAGGGGACGCGCTGCTGTAACCTCACCTAACGGCACCGTTCAGGGGACGTGCTGCTGTAACCTCCTCACCTAACGTTACCTCTCCGTTACCGTTCAGGGGACGTGCTGCTGTAACCTCCTCACCTAACGTTACCTCTCCGTTACCGTTCAGGGGACGTGCTGCTGTAACCTCCTCACCTAACGTTACCGTTCAGGGGACGCGCTGCTGTAACCTCCTCACCTAACGTTACCGTTTAGGGGACGCGCTGCTGTAACCTCCTCACCTAACGTTACCGTTCAGGGGACGCGCTGCTGTAACCTCCTCACCTAACGTTACCTCTCCGTTACCGTTCAGGGGACGCGCTGCTGTAACCTCCTCACCTAACGCTACCTCTCCGTTACCGTTCAGGGGACGCGCTGCTGTAACCTCACCTAACGTTACCCTTCAGGGGACGTGCTGCTGTAACCTCCTCACCTAACGTTACCTCTCCGTTACCATTCAGGGGACGCGCTGCTGTAACCTCCTCACCTAACGGCACCTCTCCGTTACCGTTCAGGGGACGTGCTGCTGTAACCTCCTCACCTAACGTTACCGTTCAGGGGACGCGCTGCTGTAACCTCCTCACCTAACGTTACCGTTCAGGGGACGCGCTGCTGTATCTCCTCACCAAACGTTACCGTTCAGGGGACGCGCTGCTGTAACCTCCTCACCTAACGTTACCGTTCAGGGGACGTGCTGCTGTAACCTCCTCACCTAACGGCACCTCTCCGTTACCGTTCAGGGGACGCGCTGCTGTAACCTCACCTAACGTTACCGTTCAGGGGACGTGCTGCTGTAACCTCCTCACCTAACGGCACCTCTCCGTTACCGTTCAGGGGACGCGCTGCTCTGCCTTTCCAGAGCGGCCTGATGCTGTAACTAGTCAGTTGGTCGTCTCTTCTCTCTGCAGTCGGGTGCTGCATTCTGGCTGAGCCTTGGATACAGCAGCCGGTATATTGGCTGAGCCTTGGATTCAGCAGCCGGTATATTGGCTGAGCCTTGGATACAGCAGCCGGTATATTGGCTGAGCCTTGGACACAGCAGCCGGTATATTGGCTGAGCCTTGGACACAGCAGCCGGTATATTGGCTGAGCCTTGGATACAGCAGCCGGTATATTGGCTGAGCCTTGGATACAGCAGCCGGTATATTGGCTGAGCCTTGGATACAGCAGCCGGTATATTGGCTGAGCCTTGGATACAGCAGCCGGTATATTGGCTGAGCCTTGGACACAGCAGCCGGTATATTGGCTGAGCCTTGGACACAGCAGCCGGTATATTTGCTGAGCCTTGGATACAGCAGCCGGTATATTGGCTGAGCCTTGGATACAGCAGCCGGTATATTGGCTGAGCCTTGGATACAGCAGCCAGTATATTGGCTGAGCCTTGGATACAGCAGCCGGTATATTGGCTGAGCCTTGGATACAGCAGAGTATTGCCCCAAACGCGGATCACTCGTTCGCTTACAGCCATTAGTGATCCAACCCTCCCAAACTTTACTCATTGGATCTACACGAATCATGCAGGTCACCTATTTTGTATTAAAAACGGCAAATTTCACCATAAGGTGACTCGTTTGCATCCCTGTAAATGAATGTTACAATGTGAATTAAATTGTAATGTTTCCAGAGTTCATAAAGAACTAAGAATGTTGATGTTTCATTGTACTGTAAATCCTATGGATATATTGTTACAGAGAAACTGTTATTCTGTTCAGCTGTTATTGTAATGGGGAGAGGTTAGCATGTCTTGGAGGTATGATATAAAATGCTAACCTCCCCTGTTATTGTAATGGGGTGAGGTTAGCATGTCTTGGGGATATGATATAAAATGCTAACCTCCCCTGTTATTGTAATGGGGAGAGGTTAGCATGTCTTGGGGGTATGATATAAAATGCTAACCTCCCCTGTTATTGTAATGGGGTGAGGTTAGCATGTCTTGGAGGTATGATATAAAATGCTAACCTCCCCTGTTATTGTAATGGGGTGAGGTTAGCATGTCTTGGGGATATGATATAAAATGCTAACCTCCCCTGTTATTGTAATGGGGAGAGGTTAGCATGTCTTGGGGGTTTGATATAAAATGCTAATCTCCCCTGTTATTGTAATGGTGAGAGGTTAGCATGTCTTGGAGGTATGATATAAAATGCTAACCTCCCCTGTTATTGTAATGGGGAGAGGTTAGCATGTCTTGGAGGTATGATATAAAATGCTAACCTCCCCTGTTATTGTAATGGTGAGAGGTTAGCCTGTCTTGGGGGTATGATATAAAATGCTAACCTCCCCTGTTATTGTAATGGGGAGAGGTTAGCATGTCTTGGGGGTTTGATATAAAATGCTAACCTCCCCTGTTATTGTAATGGTGAGAGGTTAGCATGTCTTGGGGATATGATATAAAATGCTAACCTCCCCTGTTATTGTAATGGGGAGAGGTTAGCATGTCTTGGGGATATGATATAAAATGCTAATCTCCCCTGTTATTGTAATGGTGAGAGGTTAGCATGTCTTGGGGGTTTGATATAAAATGCTAACCTCCCCTGTTATTGTAATGGGGAGAGGTTAGCATGTCTTGGGGGTTTGATATAAAATGCTAACCTCCCCTGTTATTGTAATGGGGAGAGGTTAGCATGTCTTGGGGGTTTGATATAAAATGCTAACCTCCCCTGTTATTGTAATGGGGAGAGGTTAGCATGTCTTGGGGGTATGATATTTGTGCGTCGAACTTTCTCACTCGTCATTATTCACGATCTATCAGGATGATCCGTAATCATAATGGCATGTAGAAGTGTTTAAACATTATATTCTTATTTATTTACAATAAACATTTCCTAAAATTACAATACATTGTTTACCATTCATTTCCATTGAAAATAAAATTCTGAAACACAACCAAAACAAACAGCAAATACATCAAACAAATGTGTATAGTCACAAGCTTGATGTACTCATTGCATGTTATATGTTACCAAATACTTAACTTTTTACTACTTCACATACAAGTACATTCATCCCGATACTTTTGCTCCCCTAAAATGGGGGGGACTATGTGCTGTAATTTCTAAATGGTTCACCAGATATGGATGAAAATACCCTCAAATTAAAGCTGACGATCTGCACATTAACCTCGTAGAAATTGTTTGATTTCAAATCCAAATATTTAGAACCAAAAGAAGAAAAATGGTTCACTGCCCCAATTATTACGGAGGGCACTGTACAGTCCCGAAGGAAAGCATTCCTACACCTCAACTTCATCCACATTGTCACATTGCAGACTTTCTAAAATGTATTCAATTCATTTCTTTCCTCATCAATCTACACACAATAGCCCGAAATAACAAAGAGAACAGGTTTTTAGACGTTTTCGCTAACAGAAAAACCTTATTTACAGATGTATTCAGACCCTTTGCTATGAGACTAGACATGGAGCTCAGGTGCATCCTGCTTCCATTGATCAGCCTTGAGATGCTTCTACAACTTGGAGTCCACAGAATAACACAAAGCTGGTTTTAGTATCAGTGATGAACATGAAGCTGGTTTTAGTATCAGTGATGAACACAAAGCTAGTTTTAGTATCAGTGATGAACACAAAGCTAGTTTTAGTATCGGTGATACCACTTTATATTATAATACATTTTGAGTTCTATATCACGTCTGCTGAATTTTTATATCGATAGACTTTATTAATTCAGAAACACACCATGAGACAGCGTTGTGTTTTAAATGGTTTATTCATTTTCTCCCCATAAAAAGTAACACTGCATTGTTTGTTATTTTTACACAGTCATGTTCTCTTTCCAGTGAAATGTCATGTGTTTTCTACTGTTCTCCGAACTCAAGAGGTCAACCTGCTGGCTTGTGCTGCGGAGATATTCAACTATAAATCACAAGCAATGTTCCATCTAAAATGAAGCACGAGATTTAACTTCACTCAACTTTCTAGTTTTCTCCCTGTAATTCACTCTCTCAATGTTTCCCTTTACTGTGGGAATTGTCAGAGAATCAATGAAATATTAACCGCTTTCTATATAACATACCGAAACAAAATGAACTATGCAAGATAGTGTTTTAGGCAGAACCCACCAGAATAGGAACTATGACTCGTCCTCTACACAAACCACACATTGGCTGCTACTGTGGGCTGAATGATACAACAGCTATTTCCATGTTGAAATGTTATGGGATGCATTTTCTCCATTGTTGTGATGGCAGGCCACTCTGGTAGGCCTACATTATGATCACATCGCCACGGTAACTTGACCACTGTCTGAAAATGTAACTGTAAAGCCGGTACAGCCTCAGTAAACGCGCCGGAAGTTGCACAGAACCGTCACAACATTCAGTTTGTGCTAAGCAGACCTGAAATTTGCTCAGCACCCAAATTATTTTAAGGGAACATTGATCACAAGAACCAAAACTCCTCCACACTGCTGGAAGAGTATGACTTATTAAATGTTAAATCCTGTCAACCTTCCAGGTGTCTTTTTACAATCAGGGTTCACCTCAAGACATCACAAGCCACAGTAGCTTTATATTCCTTCAGTTCAAATATGTACCTCATCCTTTTCACAAAATGACAGAAAGGAGGGGAGGTGGAAAGGCACTGTTTGAGTGGATCTAAACAGGGCCCAAATCCTTCATTAAGCACCAGATAATAGATAGCTATTGCATACTACAACTGAAGCAGCAACACTGTTCATTACCATCCATCAAATAGGAAAAACATGATGAAACACTTCCTTTAAACATGACATCACACACAGTAAAGAAAGGCTGTGTCACAATATCATGGAAGACTGAGAACAAGAAATGCTAAAGTAATCAAGTGTTACAAACATGATTGAAATGTTTTTAGAAACAGAATTAAATGTGGGGTGCTGATCAATGGAGTTAAATGACAAAAATCTGAAAGGTTGAAAAATTGAGGATAAATCTTTGTCCCCTGGGCAACCTAACACAGAGAGAAGGTTCTAATGTCTTAAAGGCTCTACTGCCCTCCCCTGGTTACAGCAGGAACTACCCCAGCCTTCTGAATGTTCTAAAGCACAGTCGCTGACTGGTCGATCTTCAAGGTATTCTTAGTCAATCATCAAACATGTCTGTAGAAAAGCCAACGATAAAGGCTCGCTCTCCTTTTTTATTCATGTTACACGGTTGTTAGTAGGTGCATTGATTCAGAAGCCCTGCACACCGGCTAGGCAAAGTGTTCCCATTTTGAAACATTTTATTTGTCTGAAAAGATCAACTCCGCCTACTCTAGAGACTGGGAGATCTGTAGCAAAATGGAGCGTGCCTGCAGATCTTCCAGGACCCTTGGCCACAGCAGTTTGATAGGCTACTAGCCTACATAACATTTAAAACATTTTAGAATTATGACCACAGAGAGACCGTCATAGAATAGAGCAAAGAGCTGCTGAGTTTGTGTATTCAGCACTGTCAACTGTGTTTATTCAACACTAATACAAAACATAAAACGCGCTTCTCCATACTTCCGCTCACGCTGTAGCTCCAATGAATGAGTAGCCAAGTGCAGCTATAGCCCTGCGTTTTATCATTATTAGCAGCTTGTCGTGTCTATTTTAATATCAAGGAATATTTCACTTTCTCTGGTCACAGGAACAACATGAATTTGTGCATGAGGCAGATGCGGTGCGACTCAAGTTTGGCCACCGGGTGGAAGACTGTGTCCCCTCGCTCTCTGGTCAGTCTCACGGGAGGAAAAGGAGAGAACAAGGACAGTGAGAGGTGAACCCTCTGCTGCTCTCGCTCTCCCTCCATTGAGACTAATGTAGTGTTCAAAACAACTGGGAACTTGGAAATCTCTGCCTTCAGACTTCAGTATGTTGAAGAAAACTGGGAACTCTGAATGTTCTTTTTTTTTAGATCCGACTGGGAACATTTGTTTTGAAGGACATCCAACTCGGAATTCCCAGTCGGAAACTCTGGCATCTTTCTAGAGGAACCCAACTTTCCAACCTGAAGATCACTGACTTCATATTTTTGAGCTAGTTTTATTTTTCTCAAATTCCCAGTTGTATTGAAAGCACCATGACCATAAGATGCAGGTACCATCAGTGCAGTAAAATTAAAAAAGCTAATTATTTTAATTAATGCTCCACAGTGCCTTGCAAGTGCTACACCAACTGCTCTATTTTGTTATCAAGGCTCAATATTTGAAATATAATATGGTCGAACAACAACAATATTGGCAGGCCAGGCACATAGCCCATATACTGTGATAATGTATTAGGCCTACTGCACAATCCTACAGAACTGTTTTTATTAGGTTAATGTTACATTATTAAAGTCATTTAAGGAAAAACAATCTGAGCTGTAGATCTTGGCTGACTTGTTGACTGTGAAAGTGATTTTGAATCAGAAAACGTGAACACTGTTCTAAAGGCTCTACTGCCCTCTCCTGGTGACAGCCGGTACTACCCCAGACTGCTGAATGTTCTAAAGATTCTACTGCCCTCTCCTGGTGACATCTGGTATTACCCAACTGCTGAATGGAAGGACTTACTGAATTAACCCTCATACTGTATCTGCAGACATAGGACCTCAAAATAGTACCCTTTACCTTAGTGCACTATACAGGGAATAGGGCTCTGGTCTAAAGTAGTGCACCATATAGGGAACAGGATTCAGTTTGGGACATATTGATACAGTATCTGCTGATATGATACAGCACTAAAAGAAACGCCTGTGTCCGTATCTGCCTGCCTGCGTGTCCGTATCTGCCTGCCTGCGTGCGTGTCCGTATCTGCCTGCCTGCGTGCGTGTCCGTATCTGCCTGCCTGCGTGCGTGTCCGTATCTGCCTGCCTGCGTGCGTGTCCGTATCTGCCTGCCTGCGTGCGTGTCCGTATCTGCCTGCCTGCGTGCGTGTCCGTATCTGCCTGCCTGCGTGCGTGTCCGTATCTGCCTGCCTGCGTGCGTGTCCGTATCTGCCTGCCTGCGTGCGTGTCCGTATCTGCCTGCCTGCGTGCGTGTCCGTATCTGCCTGCCTGCGTGCGTGCGTGTCCGTATCTGCCTGCCTGCCTGCGTGCGTGTCCGTATCTGCCTGCCTGCGTGCGTGTCCGTATCTGCCTGCCTGCCTGCGTGTCCGTATCTGCCTGCCTGCCTGCGTGTCCGTATCTGCCTGCCTGCCTGCGTGCGTGCGTGTCCGTATCTGCCTGCCTGCCTGCGTGCGTGTCCGTATCTGCCTGCCTGCGTGCGTGCGTGTCCGTATCTGCCTGCCTGCGTGCGTGTCCGTATCTGCCTGCGTGCGTGCGTGTCCGTATCTGCCTGCGTGCGTGCGTGTCCGTATCTGCCCGCCTGCGTGCGTGTCCGTATCTGCCCGCGTGCGTGCGTGTCCGTATCTGCCCGCGTGCGTGCGTGTCCGTATCTGCCCGCCTGCGTGCGTGTCCGTATCTGCCCGCCTGCGTGCGTGTCCGTATCTGCCTGCCTGCGTGCGTGTCCGTATCTGCCTGCGTGCGTGTCCGTATCTGCCTGCCTGCGTGCGTGTCCGTATCTGCCTGCCTGCGTGCGTGTCCGTATCTGCCTGCGTGCGTGTCCGTATCTGCCTGCCTGCCTGCGTGCGTGTCCGTATCTGCCTGCCTGCGTGCGTGTCCGTATCTGCCCGCGTGCGTGCGTGTCCGTATCTGCCCGCCTGCGTGCGTGTCCGTATCTGCCCGCCTGCGTGCGTGTCCGTATCTGCCTGCCTGCGTGCGTGTCCGTATCTGCCTGCGTGCGTGTCCGTATCTGCCTGCCTGCGTGCGTGTCCGTATCTGCCTGCCTGCGTGCGTGTCCGTATCTGCCTGCGTGCGTGTCCGTATCTGCCTGCCTGCCTGCGTGCGTGTCCGTATCTGCCTGCCTGCGTGCGTGTCCGTATCTGCCTGCCTGCGTGCGTGTCCGTATCTGCCTGCCTGCGTGCGTGTCCGTATCTGCCTGCCTGCGTGCGTGTCCGTATCTGCCTGCCTGCCTGCCCGTATCTGCCTGCCTGCGTGTCCATCTGCCACACACACAGAGCTAACTGTGAGGATACACAATTCAGTCCCATTCAAAATCTCATTTTCCCTAACCTGTACTCTTACCTTAACCCCAACCCTAGCTCCCAACCCTTAACATCATTCTAACACTAATTCGAACCCTAAACCGTCTAGAAATAGGATTTGACCTTGTGGGGACTAACAAAATGTCCCCGGTTGGTCACATTTTTTGTTCCTTTACTATTCTTGTTGGGGACAAAAAAATAGTTAAACACGTCCCCACACACACGCCCCCACACACACACACACGCGTCCCCCCACACACACACGTCCCCCCACACACACACGTCCCCACACACACGTCCCCCCACACACACACACACGTCCCCCCACACACACACACACACGTCCCCCCACACACACACACACGTCCCCCCACACACACACACACGTCCCCCCCCACACACACACACACGTCCCCACACACGTCCCCCCCCACACACACACCCCCCACACACACACGTCCCCCACACACACACGTCCCCCCACACACACACGTCCCCCCCCCACACACACACACGTCCCCCCCCACACACACACGTCCCCCCCACACACACACACGTCCCCCCACACACACACGTCCCCCCACACACACACAAAAGGTTGTGTGTCTTCAGAAAGATGTTCAAAGTGCTTACAAAAAGCTCCTCTGCTAAACTGAAAAGCTTAGCGGTTGAAATCACATCGTTGTGCTCCTCAACTAGGAAATCTACATCATTACAGAATCACAAGTCTCTACATTCTACTACTAGTCTCTACATTCTATCATTAACATTATAAAAACACTATCAATCATTCTGATCACCTATAATACTGATTGATCGTACCGCACACAGGATCTGGGAAGCACAAAGACTGATGTGATGACATGGCCATTCAGGTATGTATGAAGACAGTGTGTACAGCTGGGATAGATACTGGATGTTGTATATGTGAGCTCAGAGACAGTAGTCCTCTGTGTTATAGCTCGTCGACTGTAGAGGACTCGGCTCAGTTTACCAAAGGTACCTAAACCAGAGGGTGTGTGTCCAGATCAGGTCAGTCTCTATACAGCAGGGGTTGGCAACAGGCGGCCCACGGACCAAAACCATCCCGAAAGTGATTTTTTGGGCCCCCCGAAGTAGTAGTAGTAGTAATAAGGGGATACAGGAATTCAACTAAAAATTATTTAAATTTAGGAAATGTGCTCCCAACTATTCTCAATGTAATCAAGGTATGAAATGGTCATGTTCTCTCTTTTTGGGCTTAGTTGTGGTGAATTTACAGTGTTCAAATTATTCTAATTATGTTGTTTCGGCCCCTCGACCGCAGCTACATTTAGTTGACAACCCTGCTAAACAATATCTTCATCCATCTTAGAAACATCCGTCATGGGTGTGGCCTCACTACTCTCCTCCCCCCTTTCCTTCTCTCCCTCCAGCATGGCTGTGCACTCCCCCTTGGGCCGCTCCCTCTCTCTCCTCTCCTCCTTCTCTCCCTCCAGCATGGCTGTGCACTCCTCCTTGGGCCGCTCCCTCTCTCTCCTCTCCTCCTCCTCCTTCTCTCTCTCCAACAGCTTGTAGTTGATGCCCATCCCTACGAAGAGGAAAACTGAGGAGATGATGAGGATGATACCACAACACAGGTAGGTCCACTGGTAGTCACCATAGAAGTCATAGAAACGACCTGGAGGGGGGAAAGACAGAGGAGAGATAATTCAGTTTTGCATATTATCTACCTCACTTGCTTTGGCAATGTTCATGTTTCCCATGCCAATAAAGCCCCTTGAATTGAATTGAAAGAGAGAGGGACGAGAGAGACTTGTTGATGATGACAATAAGGGAAATTTGTTCATTGTGATATAGGTAGAGTATGGCTCTCTCGCTCACACACACTTACTGAGTAGTGGCGGTCCCAGCAGTACCGGTCCACACTCCACGATGGTGACGAGTCCGACGGCTGAGGAGAACCTCTGGGCCCCAACCAGGTCCATCAGAGTCTCAAACAGAACTGCTGACAGCCAGCCGAATGCAAACCCAAAGAACACAGCATACACCACGAAGCCTACATAGTCCACGGACAGCGGTGCCAAGACGTGACACACCCCGTTATAGAGCACGGATGCAGCGAAGTAGTACTGTATCCTGGGTCGGACCCAGCGGGTGTTGGCTAACAGCCCCATAGAAGGACGGGCGAACATGTCAACAAAGGCGAGGATGGAGAGAAGCAGTGCAGCCTTCTCTTTACTGATGTCCTTACTCTTAGCGTAGTTGGAGAGGAAGACTAGGGGAGAGAACAGGCCAAAGAACATGATGACGTTGCCAAGGAGATACAGCAGGAAGCCGCGGTGTTTAAACAGCGTCAGGTCGATCACGGCATTGACACGCTGCATCACCGTCAGATTAGACTCCGCCTTCTTCACCGCTCCGTTCTCCGACAGTTGGGGGGCGGCAGGTTTGGGTCCAATGGGTCTCATCAAGGACCCGGCTACACAGCAGTTGAGCAGTAGACCACCTAGGATGAGGAAGGAGCCCCTCCAGCCAAACTGGTCAAAGAACCAGGAGTTTAGAGGAGCCAGTGTGGACAGGAAGACTGGGCTGCCGGCCATGGCAATGCCATTAGCTATAGGACGACGCTTATAGAAGTATTTACCAATCATAGTCAACGCCGGGTTCAGGTTGAACGCTAGACCCAGACCTAGAGAGGGGAGGGAGGCAATGATCAGTAAACTACTGTATTAGAAAAATGTCCACATACAAATACAGGGTTGTTGGTACCTCCAATAACTCCGACACAGAAGTAGAGTTGTTGCACAGTGTTGCAGAAGGAAGCTGCTATCAAACCACTTCCTGACAGACAGCCCCCTAGCATCATGATTGGTCGACTGCCATAGCGGTTCACCAGAATACTGCTAATTGGTCCTGGAGAGACAGGGGAAGGGGGCGTGAAAAAAAAATGAGGACAGGGAAGGGAGAGAGACGGGGAAGGAGAGGGACAGAAGAGAATAATATTAGGAACAAGTTAGTTAGTGAATTAAAGTATTTATGTAAGGCCTCCTGAGTGGCCCAGTGGTCTAAGGCTCTGCATCACAGTGGTAGCTGTGCCACTAGAGATCCTGGTTTGAGTCCAGGCTCTGTCGCAGCCGGCCACGACCCATGGGGCGGCGCACAATTGGCCCAGCGTCCTCCGTGTTAGGCCGGCAGGGATGTCATTGTCCCGTCGCGCACTAGCAACTCCCGCGGGGGGCCGGGCGCAGTGCACGGTGTTTCCTCCGACACATTGGTGTGGATGGCTTTCGGGTTAAGTGGGCATTGTATCAAGAAGCAGCATGGCTTAGTTGCGTTGCGGAGGACGCGCGGCTCTCGACCTTCACCTCTCCCGAGTCCGTACGGGAGTTGCAGCAAAGAGACAAGACTAACCATTGGAGGTTTACTTAGTAGCAATGCAAATATCATGGTACAGGTAAATAGACACACTATTTTTTTATTTGACCTTTAACAAGGCAAGTCAGTTAAGAATAAATTCTTATTTTCAATGACAGCCTCCCGGGAAACAGTTGGTAAACTGCATGACAAAGAAATGATCAGTCTATAATTTTAATGGTAGGTTTATTTGAACAGTGAGAGACAGAATAAAAACAAAAAACTCCAGAAAAATGCATGTCAAATTTTATAAATTGATTTGCATTTTAAATGAAGGAAATAAGTATTTGACCCCCTCTCAAATCATTAAGATTTGTCTCCCAGGTGTCTTTTATACAAGTAACGAGCTGAGATTAGGAGCACACTCTTAAAGGGATTGCTCCTAATTTCAGCTTGTTACCTGTATAAAAAAACACCTGTCCACAGAAGCAATCAATCAAATCAGATTCCAAACTCTCCACCATGGCCAAGACCAAAGAGCTCTCCAAGGATGTCAGGGACAAGATTGTAGACCTACACAAGGCTGGAATGGGCTACAAGACCATCGCCAAGAAGCTTGGTGAGAAGTTGACAACAGTTGGTGCGATTAATCTCAAATGGAAGAAACACAAAATAACGGTCAATCTCCCTCTGCCTGGGGCTCCATGCAAGATCTCACCTCGTGGAGTTGCAATGACCATGAGAACGGTGAGGAATCAGCCCAGAACTACACAGGAGGATCTAGTCAATGATCAAGGCAGCTGGGACCATAGTCACCAAGAAAACTATTGGTAACACACTACGCTGTGAAGGACTGAAATCCTGAGGTGCCCGCAAGGTCCCCCTGCTCAAGAAAGCACATATACATGCCTGCCTGAAGTTTGCCAATGAACATCTGAATGATTCAGAGGACAACTGGGTGAAAGTGTTGTGGTCAGATGAGACCAAAATGGAGCTCTTTGGCATCAACTCAACTCACCGTGTTTGGAGGAGGAGGAATGCTGCCTATGACCCCAAGAACACCATCCCCACTGTCAAACATGGAGGTGGAAACATTATGCTTTGGGGGTGTTTTCTGCTAAGGGGACAGGATAACTTCACCACATTAAAGGGACGATGGACAGGGCCTTGTACCGTCAAATCTTGGGTGAGAACCTCCTTCCCTCAGCCAGGGCATTGAAAATGGGTCGTAGATGGGTATTCCAGCATGACAATGACCCAAAACACACGGCCAAGTCAACTCCTTGAGTGGCTCAAGGAGAAGCACATTAAGGTCCTGGAGTGGCCTAGCCAGTCTCCAGACCTTAATCCCATGGAAAATCTGTGGAGGGAGCTGAAGGTTCGAGTTGCCAAACGTCAGCCTCGAAACCTTAATGACTTGGAGAAGATCTGCAAAGAGGAGTGGGACAAAATCCCTCCTGAGATGTGTGCAAACCTGGTGGCCAACTACAAGAAACGTCTGACCTCTAATTGCCAACAAGGGTTTTGCCACCAAGTACTAAGTCATGTTTTGCAGAGGGGTCAAATACTTATTTCCCTCATTAAAATGTAAATCAATTTATAACATTTTTTGACATGCGTTTTTCTGGATATTTTTGTTGTTATTCGGTCTCTCACTGTTCAAATAAACCTACCATTAAAATTAGACTGAATTACTTTGTCAGTGTGCAAATATACAAAATCAGCAGGGGATCAAATACATTTTTTCCCCTCACTGTAGCTGTAAAATAGTAAATAATGGCTACTTCTCAGAAAGTTTTAAACTGCCAAGAGTAGTAAAACAAGGTTGTCCACTATCGGCATATTTATTTATTATTGCCATCAAAATGTTACCTGTTAAATTGGATCCAACAATATAATTAAGGGATTAGAAATCCTGGGTTTAAAAACTAAAATGTGTCATTGTACGCTGATGATTCATGTTCTCTTTTCACAATTAGAATCCCTCCACAGCCTCAGAGGATCTAGATAACTTTTTCTAACTTCTCTGGATTAAAACCAAATTATGATAAGTATATATATTACGTATAATATATATACACACACACACACACACACACACACATATATATACAGTGCCTTGCGAAAGTATTCGGCCCCCTTGAACTTTGCGACCTTTTGCCACATTTCAGGCTTCAAACAAAGATGTAAAACTATTTTTTTGTGAAGAATCAACAACAAGTGGGACACAATCATGAAGTGGAACGACATTTATTGGATATTTCAAACTTTTTTAGCAAATCAAAAACTGAAAAATTGGGCGTGCAAAATTATTATTATTATCCTCTGAAGTGCCTTGCAGTCGGAGGCCGAGCAGTTGCCACACACCAGGCAGTGATGCAACCAGGATGCAACCAGGATGCTCTCAATGGTGCAGCTGTAGAACCTTTTGAGGATCTGAGGACCCATGCCAAATCTTTTTTTACTCTCCTGAGGAGGAATAGGCTTTGTCATACCCTCTTCACGACCGTCTTGGTGTGTTTGGACCGGTTCTAGTTTGTTGTTGATGTAGACACCAAGGAACTTGAAGCTCTCAACCTGCTCCACTACAGCCCCGTCGATGAGAATGGGGGCGTGCTCGGTCCTCCTTTTCTTGTGTTCCAGAATCATCTCCTTTGTCTTGATCACGTTGAGGGAGAGGTTGTTGTCCTGGCACCACATGGCCAGGTCTCTGACCTCCCTATAGACTGTCTGGTCGTTGTTCAGGCCTACCACTGTTGCCATTGGCAAACTTAATGATGGTAATGATGGTGTTGGAGTCATGCCTGGCCATGCAGTCAATGAGTGAACAGGGAGTACAGGAGGGGACTGAGCAATCACCTCTGTGGGGCCCCTGTGTTGAGGATCAGCATGGTGGATTTGTTGTTACCTACCCTTACCACCTGTGGGCGGCCCATCAGGAAGTCCAGGATCCAGTTGCAGAGAGAGGTGTTTAGTGACAGGGTCCTTAGCTTAGTGATGAGCTTTGAGGGCACTATGGAGTTGAACACTGAGCTGTAGTCAATGAACAGCATTCTCACATAGGTGTTCCTTTTGTCCAGGTCTGAAAGGGCAGTGTGGAGTGCAATAGAGATTGTATCACCTGTGGATCTGTATGCAAATTGGAGTGGGTCTACGGATTCTGGGATAATGGTGTTGATGTGAGCCATGACGATCCTTTCAAAGCACTTCATTGCTACCGACGTAGCTATTTGACTTCCTCTGTTCTCCATATAGATCTCAGAACAGATCTATTTGACTTCCTCTGTTCTCCATATAGATCTCAGAACAGATCTATTTGACTTCCTCTGTTCTCCATATAGATCTCAGAGCAGATCTATTTGACTTCCTCTGTTCTCCATATAGATCTCAGAACAGATCTATTTGACTTCCTCTGTTCTCCATATAGATCTCAGAACAGATCTATTTGACTAACTCTGTTCTCCATATAGATCTCAGAACAGATCTATTTGACTAACTCTGTTCTCCATATAGATCTCAGAACAGATCTATTTGACTTCCTCTGTCCACAACACTAATGACATGATAATGCCTGTCCATCCACCTGTAACACATGATCACTAGCTGTTGAGTGAGTCTACAATGTGATATGTACATATCTTTTTGTAAAGAGAACAGAAAGGGGTCAGAACGTCTAGGGTAAAGCACATTATGAGGAGCCCCCTGAACCAATCACACAATTTAGCATTAAGAGGACTTTCACCCCATCCTCTCACCTTCTCTCTCACCCATCTTGCCCTCTCTCACCCCCCCACCCCATCATCTTCCCCTCTCTCCCTATTTTGATGTATTTTTTATGTTTTTAATGAAGACAGTATTTGTCTCTGTGTTTCAGTGACGACAGAAACCCCGTCGGGGAGATCAGATTCCTCCCCTACCAGCCCCCACTACTCACCTCCACCGTACATGCAGGCCAGCATGATAGAGGAGATCCATGAGACCTGTGAGGGAGTAGCATCAAAGGTGGCCTCCAGCTCCTTGAAGAAGACAGTGATGGACTTGGGGAAGGCATAGGAGAAGCCGATAGAGATGAAGGCTCCCACCACCACCGCCCAGCCCCAGCCCCCCTCTGGAGGAGTGTAGCCCACCGGACCGCCCACCGCTGGGGCCATGCTGTCAGAGGGATAGTCCTAACACCCCCACACTGAAGGGTAGGTCACACAAACCCGTTTGAAGTGGCTGGTTAAGACACTGGGAGAGGTTGTAGTTATAGTCAGTCAGTCCTTCCTTCTCAGTCTGTAGCTACCATCAAGAATCACTCTGGACCTGCAGACAGAGAGACATTTGAATGTTAGTCATTTAGCAGATGGAGGATTATTTAAGATACTGTTTGAAGAGGTTTCAGATACTGAAGATACTGTTTGAAGAGGTAGGGGTTTCAGATGTTTTCGGAAGATGGACAGGGACTCGGCTCTCTTAGCTTCAGAGGGAAGCTGGTTCCACCATTTGGGTGCCAGGACAGAGAAGAGCTTGGGGTCGGAGGGCCAAGAGATCCGAGGTGGCAGAACAGTGTGCTCAGGTTGGGGTGTAGGATTTAAGCATAGCCTGAAGGTATGGAGGGACAGTTCCTCTTGCTGCTCCGTAGGTAAACACCATGGTCTTGTAGTGGGTGTGAGCTTCGACTGGAAGCCAGTGGAGTGTGGAGAGGAGTGGGATGACATGAATTTGGGAAAGTTGAAAATGAGGCGGGCTGCTGCGTTCTGGATAAGTTGTGGGGTTGTGGTGGAAAAATTACATTCAGACATACTATGCTGTTTTACTGAGACAATTGTCCATTGTTATACGCTAGTGTTTCTTTTGCTGATGCAGGCTCATCTTGTGTGACTCAGTCATAAGTCCGGGTGTACAGTTAAGAGTCGAGTGCGACCACAGTATGTGACATCCCATTTGTACTATCTGCAGGAACTCATCTGTGTGGAAACTTGCAGGAAGGGACAGAGAATTGTGGCAACGTCAGCTATCTTAATCTGCACAGACAAGCTAATCACCTTTTATATATTATTATGTCCCCCCCTTTTGCATCTGCCAACTGCCACAGACAAAGAGGTTGGACTTTCCTATAAAAGCTGAGCCAACTGTTCGTTGGGCTCTTAACTCTGCACCATTGAGTGGATTGTTAACCCCTTCATTTTTGCAAATCTTATAATAAAGTTGTTGTTTGAAGAATCTACAGTCTCTCTTCTTCGGGTTAGAATTTCCAAAAAAGGATTTAATGGCACAAGCCGGGAGCCAGTGAGTTGCAGTGGATGGAGGACAAGTGTCTGGATTAGGACCTGCGCCACTTCCTGTGTGAGGTAGGGTCGTACTCTACGGATGTTATAGAGCATGAACCTGCAGTAGCAGGTCACTGCTTTAATGTTTGCACAGAACGACAGGGTGTTGTCCAGGGTCACGCCAAGGTTCTTTGCACTTTGGGAGGGCGACACTGAAGTTGTCAATCGTGATGGAGAGGTCACATCTACACTGCTCAAAAAAATAAAGAGAACACTAAAATAACACATCCTACATCTGAATGAATGACATTCTTATTAGATACTTTTTTCTTTACATAGCTGAATGTGCTGACAACAAAATCACACAAAAATTATCAATGGAAATCAAATTTATCAACCCATGGAGGTCTGGATTTGGAGTCACACTCAATTTAAGTAGAAAACCACACTACAGGCGGATCCAACTTTGACGTAAGGGAATACCCCCCTGAAATGGACAAAAATGAATGGGAAAACATTGGCATAGTACAAACCATGTACACGATGGACAATAACACCCAAATCGGCGTAGATTCATGCAAAATGTTTTGCAAATGCCATATGGCAATTGCCAGTTGTAACACTTCAGAAATCCAACAGGTGGCGTGTGCGCTCCACCGTGGTTTTTCATATAGGAAATGGACCCCAAGTCAACATCCAAAAGCCAAATTTTGAAAAAATGAATTTGTCAAAAACTTATCACCACTTAAAAAAGTGCTTTCTGGACAGTTTTTCGAAATTCTTTAGAATTTTGTGTCAATTACACACGTATAAGAACTGAATCAACATACTTTAGTCATATTTTCTTATCATAATTTTTATTTATTTTTTACTTGTGCATTAGGCATATGTTTTCTACATTTGGAATATGATTTCATAGGAAGTCAAAAGTCAAAAATAGCTAAATTGTATAAAAAACTTCACACACCCTTAAAAAGTGGCATATGTTTTGTGGGGGCCAAATGTCATAAGAAATTTGTTATGCTCAAAAATCCTGCTGAAATGCAAAATTGACTGGCCTGATGAACTCGGGATGGCCGGGCAGTGATTGTTGTTCCTTTCAATCACTCATGGTGTTGATTTCATCATGTCCATTTGTTTATGTTCTCACTTTTGCAAAGTCACTGTGCATTTGCAATATGGTTAACTGGGCATTCACCATCACCAATTTGTCATGCTATAAAAATCGTGCAGGAATGTCAAATTGACTGGCCCGATGAACTCGGGATGGCTCGGCAGTGATTCTGGTACCTCTCCGTCGCTCATTAGGGTTGATTCCAGAATGTCCATTTGGTGATGTTTCTCACTCTTGCAAAGTCACTGTGCATTTGCAATATGGTTAACTGGGCATTCACCATCACCAATTTGTTATGCTATAAAAATCGTGCAGGAATGCCACATTGACTGGCCCGATGACCTCGGGATGGCTGGGCAGTGATTCTGGTACCTCTCCATCGCTCGTTAGGGTTGATTTCAGAATGTCACTTTTGGTGATGGTACCTCACCGCTTAAACATATTGCAAATGGACAAGAGTCACCTGCAAGTCACCGTCCATCAGTCAATTTGATATCATTCTGACACCAAACTGATACAAACTGACACCAAACCCACTTTTCCCAACTCGTTTAGGAGCCAAGTATCACATACTTTAGAGCTGGCCCAAAATTCACAACGCCTTCGGTTCAAACCATAAAAAAAAAAAAAAAAAAACAGTTACTTTCTAGCTGCGGGGCCAGTTCGGACATTATGTGTAGTCCTATGTGAGGCGACCCCGAATCCCGAGTTTCGGCTCGATAGGTCATTTGGTGTCCGAGTAAAACCCTAATTGGTGCTGAAAATCCACTTTTTTCCATGCCTTGCTATGGGGTCCTTGAATGAGCTACCGGACAGAAACGTTGGGGTCCGTGTCTATGGGCCGAGCCGGTTTCAATGCACCTAGTCTTGTGTCTGAGACTTTTCTAAATGTCGCCATTTTAGTAATGGTCAAAATGAATTGAAGTCATTGCAAATGTACGAGGCTGTTTCTCGGTCCGAGAACCTTCTAGAGCCACCTAACTCACCACGCACTATCGACCTGAGGTCTAGAACAGGTTTCTAAAGTTTCGGAACTCTAGGTCTGACGGTTCTTTTTTAGCTCGAACAAAGCTAACTATTGAAGGCACTGTCAGTCTCTACACACCCCAATACGTCCCTCCATCCAAGTTGTGTATCTGTGTGATTTAGTTTTCCTTTGAATTTTTATGGGAAAAATGACTGATTTACAGTTCATGGGGGTTGCCTAATCACACATATGAAGTTTTGGACAGATCTGATTTTTTTAACCCTTCCAAACAGCCCCTGAGACACCAATTATGGCACTTCCGGTTGACACAGGAAGCTATAAGTCAACACATATCCTCATTGGGCTATGCTTTTACAGAATCCTGAGTTTTAAGTCTTTACGTTAAGAATTGACTATGTCCATCCAATTGCAGGCAGGGTATGGATATACACTTTTAGGGTGATTTTAAGCACTTCCGGTTGGCCCAGGAAGCCTAGAATCGACACAGGTAGACCTTATAGTGGCCTGATGGACTGGTACCGAAGACAGGTTCATACAGCATTCATAACCTATATAGACTCCAGGTTGTATTTAGGGGAGCAGGCAATGTATTCCTATGGGGAGGGAAGTCAATGCAAACTGTTTTTATGTAAACACCTTCTTTTACCTGTGAAGGGTTAATGTTACACGGTCAAGGTTAGGCTTGCACAGATCGGGAGGACGTTAGGAACAGTCCTGTGTTTGAATTGTCCTTCTAAACCTAACGGTTCCGCCGCTGTCACCCAAAATCAAATGACGTTCTGGTGCAGGCTTCATATTGGGCCTACTTTTCTCATGGTCGCTGCGCTTAGACCGAGCGAGCTACGGTCAAGCGGGATATCTCGTTGAACTCGGCACGGCCTTGGGATTATGTTTATGCCATTGCCTGCTCTCTGTATCTTTAAACACCACGCTTTGCCACTCCATCCTTGCTGTGTGTGTGTGTGTGTGTGTGTGTGTGTGTGTGTGTGTGTGAGAGCTTTTCAGTGACATCTGTTGGGAGAAATGAGTGATTTTACAGTTCAGGAGGGTTGCCTAATCACATATGAAGTTTTGAAAAGATCTGACCTTTTTAACCCTTGGATACAGCCACTATGACACCATTTAAGGCACTTCCTGTTGGCACAGGAAGCTATAAATAAACTCATATCCTCATTGGGGTATGCCTTTACAGAATCCTGAGTTTTAAGTCTTTACGTTAAGAACTGAGTTATTTACGGAGGGTTTAGTGAGTGTGTGTTATTTCAGAAAATCATAGAAAATCACAGAAATGTCGCAGAGCTCCGCAGCACACTTTAAAAATATTCGTATGAACACCCTGCAACTGGATCTGTAACTGTTGAAAAAAAAAAAAACTATATTTGAACATCACAAATCTGTCATCGTACGATTTCTCTTAAATGACGATAGATAAATGGCTGATTTTTTTTTTATTGACACCGGAGGCTCCTTGACTTTGACGTGAAGTGAAAAAAATCATTTCTCCATTTTCATTTTGGACCTTTAATCCCAGAAAAATGGCCATAACTCAAAAACCGTTGAGGCCTAGACGCCATCTTGTTCGGGGCCAACTGCCCATTATGCCAAACCTATGCTCACCAAGTTTCGGTTTCGAGATATGGCCCGTCGTGATTCGTGATGTTTTGTCAAATTGCAATATGATTGCTTATGCCCTCTTGTGGGATTTTCCGGCATAGCGGAAAAATGACCAAAATTTGATTATTTTATAAAAACGAAAACCGAATGTCCGACAAAGTTCATTTGATGACTTCCCGGTAGGTCTGGCCCTGCCGCTCGGCCCGACGCCGTCCCCGAATTTTAAAAATGTTTTCGGACGTCTAGTAAGGGACGGTACATTTGCAATATGGACTTTCTCACTAACCATACGGTAAATGTCGAAATGTTCCCTTAGGGTATGTAATGTCCTTAAAGCAAGTCAAAATGAGGCTCAGTGTGTGTGGCCTCCACGTGCCTGTATGACCTCCCTACAACGCCTGGGCATGCTCCTGATGAGGTGGCGGATGGTCTCCTGAGGGATCTCCTCCCAGACCTGGACTAAAGCATCCGCCAACTCCTGGACAGTCTGTGGTGCAACGTGGCGTTGGTGGATGGAGCGAGACATGATGTCCCAGATGTGCTCAATTGGATTCAGGTCTTGGGAACGGGCGGGCCAGTCCATAGCATCAATGCCTTCCTCTTGCAGGAACTGCTGACACACTCCAGCCACATGAGGTCTAGCATTGTCTTGCATTAGGAGGAACCCAGGGCCAACCGCACCAGCATATGGTCTCACAAGGGGTCTGAGGATCTCATCTCGGTACCTAATGGCAGTCAGGCTACCTCTGGCGAGCACATGGAGGGCTGTGCGGCCCCCCCCAAAGAAATGCCACCCCACACTATGACTGACTCACCGCCAAACCGGTCATGCTGGAGGATGTTGCAGGCAGCAGAACGTTCTCCACAGCGTCTCCAGACTCGGTCACGTCTGTCACGTGCTCAGTGTGAACCTGCTTTCATCTGTGAAGAGCACAGGGCGCCAGTGGCGAATTTGCCAATCTTGGTGTTCTCTGTCAAATGCCAAACGTCCTGCACGGTGTTGGGCTGTAAGCACAACCCCCACCTGTGGACGTCGGGCCCTCATACCACCCTCATGGAGTCTGGTTCTGACCATTTGAGCAGACATGCACATTTGTGGCCTGCTGGAGGTCATTTTGCAGGGCTCTGGCAGTGCTCCTCCTTGCACAAAGGCGGAGGTAGCGGTCCTGCTGCTGGGTTGTTGCCCTTCTACAGCCTCCTCCACGTCTCCTGGTAACGCCTCCATGCTCTGGACACTACGCTGACAGACACAGCAAACCTTCTTGCCACAGCTCGCATTGATGTTCCATCCTGGATGAGCTGCACTACCTGAGCCACTTGTGTGGGTTGTAGGCTCCGTCTCATGCTACCACTAGAGTGAAAGCACCGCCAGTATTCAAAAGTGACCAAAACATCAGCCAAGAAGCATAGGGACTGAGAAGTGGTTTGTGGTCCCCAACTGCAGAACCACTCCTTTTTTGGGGGTGTCTTGCTAAATGCCTATAATTTCCACCTGTTGTCTATTCCATTTGCACAACAGCATGTGAAATTTATTGTCAATTGTGTTGCTTCCTAAGTGGACAGTTTGATTTCACAGAAGTGTGATTGACTTGGAGTTACATTGTGTTGTTTAAGTGTTCCCTTTATTTTTTTGAGCAGTGTATATATTATTGCCATCGAAATGTTAAAATTAGATACAACAATATAATTAAGGGATTAGAAATCCAGGGCTGAAAAACAAAAAGGTGTCATTGTACGCTGATGATTCATGTTTTATTTTATAACCACAATTACAATCCCTCCACAGCCTCAGAGGATCTAGATAATTTGTTTTTAATCCAAAATAGAAAAAGTATGATCAGTGTACTATATTACGTATTGGATCACTAAAAAAAATGCAACGTGTACTTGTAGTCTACCAATGGAATGGCAAGCCAGACAAAATTAAAGGGGCATTGCTCTAACTCTCCCTTGGTCTTTAGGGCAAATCTGGTCTGTGATAGGAGGGGGGGTTTTCACACCGAGCTCGGTATTAGACTATTCTTTAGTAAAGGTCTATTGTTCAGCTATTAGCCCCACTCCCCACCTTGCAACAAATGTATATCTTTTTGTCAAGAGCAAAACTTTATTTTCAATCAAAGATAATTGTTTTGAAAGCAAAAACGAGGCTTCAAAGTAAAAAAAAATTTTTTTTTAATAAAATGGAATATTTTGTAATAGAGCGCAAAACGTTATGCATTTTATTCCCAAAAAACGTGTGTTTGAAAACAAAACTCCAATTTAATTTTACTATCAACCACCCTCAATTTTGTCAATTTTTTGAGTGTCAGTTTGGCTACAACCAATACTGTTCAGCCTTTCTTTCCGACACAAAGGAAGTCATAGCGGACACCTACGAAGGACTGTGTGATGATGGCATCTCAGGTAAGCAGTGTAGTAAAACGCCAAATGGATCTACCTCCTGGTCCTCTTCCCCTGTCTTACCCACCAAGGGTAGAGACAGAGATGACCTCGCCTACTGAAATACCGGATTGGGCAAAGCCACCAGAAGACGACTCAAGCCAACCAACTACTGAACCTAACTGGTGTCAGGAAGAATCACCCTCTGCCTCAAGTGACACCTCTGAATGGGAACAGCTGTTAGACTCATTGCTGATAGAGTAAGGGCACTGTCATAAACAGAGGCCCATATGCACACTGTAATAAAAGTGTTTCCTCATTGTTGCTAGAGTAATAGGCTCTGTCATAACCAGAGGCCCATATATGCACTGTAAGAAAAGTATTTCCTGTTGTAAGATATGTCATCACCCTCTCTGCTCTGAGGGAATGGGAGGAGCAGCGGATCGGGTGCAGAGAATCAAAAGGTATATAAAGAGACATTTGCCATTACTTTGGCGCTGACTTCTTGAATTCTGAATTCATTTAGACAACCATTTGACTTCGGGTAATTGCCACCTGACTCAAATTACTTAAAGATTCTAACTTGCTGGATACCAGGGTAAGAGTCCGTTTACCTATCGACCAGTTGACCCTGTGTGCAGCATACCGTTGGACCGAGTGTACCGTTGTGCCAACGTCTTAATTGACCAGGAACACAGTAGCACCAGCCGGGTTGCTTGCCCCAGACACGGCGGTAGATCAATGGCAGAATTACCACCTGCTGAGAACGGTTGGAAAGTTGTTCGAATTGACTCTGTCTCCGACTGACCCAGTGACACGTGTACTGTTGTAGCACAGTGCCTTGCCCTGGAATCGCGGTTGCAGGTTATTTGACAATACTATCCAGCCTGAGGGCAGGTTAGAGTACTCAGGCTAATTTGAATCTCGAAATTTAGTTGAACCAACGATTCCTCATGGGAGAGATCGATACATAAACTAAATTCTCAGAACTCTGACCGATTGAAACTCCGCTCCTGATCTCATGGGTCTCCTCGTCATCTCTCAAAGGTACTTAAATAACTATTATAAGCATTTAATATAGGAGATAAGTGTTATCATTGTACCAGGCATTTTATAGAGCATTAAGGCAATTGCATGTTTTTGATTAACGCTGTGTGTGACCGAGTAACAATTGTGTATTTTGGAGTGTGTTTGATTGTAAAAGACAAAAAACAGAGTGTTTTCAAAAATAAACGGTAGTCTTATTTTGTCTCGAGTAAACGGTTCTCTCAAAGACAGTTAACGGCACGGGAGATAACAACTCTGACACTCCCCGCTACCGGGACACTGGAAACGGAGATCAGTGTTCGATGACAGAATGAGTTACCATTAAAAGACAAGGAGGAAGGTGTGTCCAGTAGTGATTCATTTAATTGTCTTATCGATCTAAGTTTTATTTTCCAAGCGATACATAGCCGACGGGCAGAGTAGTGAGACTAAGTTGACTAAAGGTCTTCCCACTTTAAACTAGATTCATCACAGAGGGGAAACACTCAACCACAGGGAAATGATAGAGACTGGTAGGACTAGTGCTTAATAATAACTCAAGGACCAATTAGTGGTGAAACAAAGAGTCTAGAGGATAAAGGTGCGGTTCACACATCCCAGCTAGAGCTAGACCGTTGAGAGTGACAAGGCAAAAGACCTCTCTACGCGGCAACGCTTCGATATAGAAAGAGAGGCAGGGCTACGCGAGCGGTCCTGGTTATACCGAGATAACCTGAAGTACCTATAGTGCCCTGTCCAATCCAGGGAACGGGACGCTAACCACCTCTAGCACCCCGCTGCCGGCCAAGGGGCGGGGCTGAAGGTTTCGTATCGCGACAGCAGCACTGGGCGTTCTTCCGTCCAACTTTTAGCTGGTAGTTAAGCTCCTACGATTCAGTGTCAGCTCATAACATAACTATATTACATACATACCGTAGAATGATAAATGCAATTATTATTCTCAAGCTAACCAAAAGCATTTTACTACAAACACCTGTACTCGCCATATTCAGTTGATTTAATCTAACTTTCTTTTATGGCAACTCATAAGCAGGCCATGTCCTATTTGCTTCATAGTCGATATATAATCATATTTCATGACAGCGTAACGGTTAGCTTTGTTTACAGAGTGATGAAAGAACACAATATGTCTGTCAGGGAATGCTATTCTGATATGTCAGATGAAGAGTTCGACCAGAAAGTCAGAGGCATTAAGGCGAGGATGCCCCATGTGGGCTTTAAGATGGTCTAAGGTAGTCTCAGAACAATGGGTCATCGTGTACAATGGCGAAGAGTTAGGGAGTCTTCGTAGCATTTAGATGGTGCCCCATGCGGGCTTTAAGATGGTCAAAGGAAGTCTCAGAACAATGGGCCATCGTGTACAATGGAGAAGAGTTAGGGAGTCTTCGTAGCATTTAGATGGTGCCCCATGCGGGCTTTAAGATGGTCAAAGGAAGTCTCAGAACAATGGGCCATCGTGTACAATGGAGAAGAGTTATGGAGTCTTTGCAGCATTTAGATGGTGCAGGTATCATTGCCAGAATGATCCATCTTCGTAGCGTTGCTCGGCAAAGATACTATATTTCTGCTCCCATGTCCCTCGTCCACATTGATACAAAATCAGAAATGAATAAAAAAGGTACTAAGATGTACAATGTTCCGTCAAACAGAAGTTATTTTAACGGTTTTATTCCGAGACAGATGTTCAATGATGTATGAAATGGGAGTTGTTCTTCAACTGGTGATACATAAATTATTAACCTGCTTCATTGTTTATCTTTTAATTCCAATGCTTTTTTTCAAGATACAACAGGTAAGTATATTATTTTGTATACATATTGCACCTTTTTCCTCCCCTTTTTCCTAAAAATATAATGATGATCATTATGGCCAAACAGTTCCATTTGTGTTTCATCAGACCAGAGGACATTTCTCCAAAAAGTACAATCTTTGTCCCCACGTGCAGTTGCAAATCGTATTCTGGCTTTTTATGGCGGTTTTGGAGCAGTGGCTTCTTCCTTGCTGAGCGGCCTTTCAGGTTATGTCGTTATTATCTTGTTTTATGGTGGATATATATACTTGTGTACCTGTTTCCTCCAGCAACTTCACAAGGTCCTTTGCTGTTGTTCTGGGATTGATTTGCACTTTTCGCACCAAAGTACGTTCATCTCCAGGAGACAGAACGCGTCTGACGGCTGCGTGGTCCCATTGTGTTTATACTTGCGTACTATTGTTTGTACAGATGAACATGGTACCTTCAGGCATTTGGAAATTGCTCCCAAGGATGAACCAGACTTGTGAAGGTCTACAATTTTTTCAGGGGTCTTGGCTGATTTTTTTATTTTCCCATGATGTCCAGCAAAGAGGCACAGAGTTTGAAGGTAGGCCTTGAAATACATCCACAGGTACACCTGTCTCCCCAAATGTCTTTTACCCTCATTGGAATGTATAGGCCACCTTCCACCAAAAGTGTGTTTTTCGATCAGTTTAATACCATGCTTAGGGAATGTGATTTTGGGAAAGAGGTCATCTTAATGGGAGATGTTAACATTAATTATGAAGACAAGTGTTGTAGGAAAACCCTCAAACGGATCACTAATACCTTTGACCTTACACAGCTAGTTAAAGGGCCAACCAGGGTGACTTGTTGCTCTAAAACACATATTGATTTGGTGTTCAGTAATAAACCAGAGAGAATGTAATGTAAATGAGTGACTAAATCATTCAATATGGTTACTGGGCTGTCTGATCATAATCTGACACTTATAGCCAGAAAGCTGTCTAAGAGCAGGTTTAACCTCTCTACTGTTAGAAAGCCGGATTAACTCAGAATACCTAAGAGTGAATTAAACTATTTTGAAAAAGCAATTAAGGGAATAAACTGGAATGATCTCTTGTCCTATACAGACGTGGAAGCTGATAGTCAGGTTTTTCTATCCACAATCCAGACTACAATAAATGGCTTCCTAAAGAAAATCAAATCCAAACCTGGCCAAAAGAGCACTCTTCCTTGGCTAAATGGAGAAATCTGGAAATTGATGAAAGAACGAGATTATGCTCTAAAAAGAGCCCTAAAATCTAAATTAGAGCATGACAGACGTAGGTTTACCATGTTGAGAAATAAGGTGATGAAAGAAATCAGACAGGCCAAGGCAAACTTTTTTATTAACATAATTGGTGAAGCAAAGGGAAATTCTAAATTGATATGAGAGAATCTAAAAAAGTTAACAGGGAAAGACCATAGTAACACTGCAAAAAGACTAGAAATCATGGTGAATAACAATCTAACACAGGATGCAGTCGAAATAGCAATAGCCTTCAATTCCTACTTTATTGACTCTGTCAGGGTACTGACACAGAACCCCTCCACTGGTTTCTTGGGCTCAGTGCTAGTGAATGACACTCAACCTGTCTTCATCATAAGGGAGGTTTCTGAGTCAAAGGTGAACAAGGTGATTAGCTCACTAAAGAACTCTAAAGCCAAAGATGTGTTTGGGTTGGACTCTACCTTTCTTAAAAACTACAAAGAGTCACTCATTGGCCCCATTACTAAGGTCACCAACACATCTATTGGTCTCAGTGTGTTTCCAAGTGTATGGAAGTCGGCCATAATAACGGCCATCTTTAAATCAGGCGACCCTGCTGACGTGAGTAACTACAGGCCCATTAGTATACTACCTGTGGTGTCAAAGGTTGTTGAAAAGTGTGTAGCAGAACAACTGATTGCCCACCTCAACATCAGCCCCTTCACATTACACTCCATGCAGTTTGGCTTCAGAGCGAAACACTCCACAGAAACGGCCAACTGCTTTCTTCTGGAAAATGTGAAGTCCAAGATGGACAAAGGGGGTGCTGTTGGGGCTGTGTTTCTGGACCTAAGGAAGGCTTTTGATACTGTTAACCATGAGATTCTCATCACAAAATTGTCCAAGTTCAACTTTTCCCCTGATGCCTTGAGATGGATGAAATCATACCTTGAAGGCAGAACTCAGTGTGTCAGAGTGACCAATGAGCTGTCGCCCACTCGTAGCTATGATGTGGGCGTGCCCCAAGGGTCAATACTGGGGTCCCTCTTGTTCAGCCTGTACATTAATGATCTGCCTTCTGTCTGTACTGGGTCTGAAGTTCAAATGTATGCAGATGATACAGTGATATATGTGCATGCAAAGAGCAAACAACAAGCTGCACAAGAACTCACTACTGTAATGGTCCAGGTTACAAAGTGGCTCAGTGACTCGTGTTTGCATCTCAATGTGAAAAAAACTGTTTGCATGTTCTTCACAAAGAGGGCAACAGATGCTACTGAGCCAGATGTCTATGTGTCAGGGGAGAAGCTCCAGGTGGTATCTGATTTTAAGTACCTTGGCATCATACTTGATTCCAACCTCTCTTTTAAAAAGCATGTGAAAAGGTTAATTCAAATAACTAAATTCAACCTAGCTAATTTCCGATTTATACGAAATTGTTTGACTACAGAGGTAGCAAAACTGTACTTCAACTCTATGATACTCCCCCACTTAACATACTGCTTGACTAGTTGGGCCCAAGCTTGCTGTACAACATTAAAACCTATTCAGTCAGTCTACAAACAGGCTCTCAAAGTGCTTGATAGGAAGCCCAATAGCCATCATCATTGCCACATCCTTAGAAAGCGTGAGCTCTTGAGTTGGGAAAATCTTGTGCAATACACCGACGCATGTCTTGTATTCAAGATCCTTAATGGCCTGGCTCCCCCTCCACTCAATATTTTTGTTAAACAGAAAACCCAGACATATGGCAGCAGATCCACAAGGTCTGCCATGAGAGGTGACTGTATAGTTCCCTTAAGGAAAAGCACCTTTAGTAAATCTGCATTCTCGGTGAGAGCTTCCCATGTCTGGAATACACTGCCATCAGATACACATAACTGCACCACATATCACACTTTCACAAAATGCTTGAAGACATGGCTAAAAGTCAATCAGATTTGTGAACATGGTCCCTAGCTGTGTGTTGCCGCTTTCCATGTTGTCTGTTGTCTGTAGCTTGTGAGGTGTGGAAACACTTTGTTGCTTTTATGAATTTTGTCTTGCTGCTTTTTGCTCTGTCTGTTAGCTACGTCTTGCTTGTCCTATGTTGCTATGTCTTGCTTGTTCTATGTTGCTATTGTCTATATTGTAATTGTTTTTAATAACCTGCCCAGGGACTGCGGTTGAAAATTAGCCGGCTGGCAAAAACCGGCACTTTTACTGAAACGTTGATTAATGTGCACTGTCCCTCCAAAAATAAAAATAAACTCAACTCAACCTCCAATTGACTCAAATGATGTCAATTAGCCTATTAGAAGCTCCTAAAGCCATGACATCATTTTCTGGAATTTTACAAGCTGTTTAAAAGGCACAGTCAACTTAGTGTATTTAAACTTCTGACCCACCGGAATTGTGATAAATTGAATATTAAGTGAAATAATGTCTGTAAACAATTGTTGGAAAAAATTGCTTGTGTCACGCACAAAGTACATGTCCTAACCGACTTGCCAAAGCGATAGTTCATCAAGAAATTTGTGGAGTGGTTGAAAAACGAGTTCTAAGTGTATGTAAACTTCCAACTTCAACTGTATGTCTAATAATGACATGATCTACTATTATTATTTGTCCGTATGGGTCTGTTTTTCAGCATGAAGTACTCTGTAGCCGATTAGTGTGGACACCAGGTGAGACCACACACACAGTCTCTCTCCTTCACGTCATCCCTCTCCCCTTTCTCCTTAAATCCTCTAGGTTATATCAACTGTGTTGGTGAACCCCTCCCCCATGTGAACTGGCTGACAGAGGGCACAGCATGAGGTGAGAGGTCAGGTCAACAGGAAGTATTATTAAAGAGATGCTTTACATTGAAATACAGACAGATGTAGTAGTCCCAGAGTTAATGATCCAAGGTCCTTACCTTGAGGTTTTAAGAGGTTAAAGAGTAGAGGTCGACCAATTAAAATCGGAATGGCCAATTAATTAGGGCCGATTTGAAGTTTTCATAACAATCGGAAATCTGTATTTTTGGGCGCCGATTTGCATTTTTTATTTTACATCTTTATTTCATCTTTATTTAACTAGGCAAGTCAGTTAAGAACACATTCTTAATTTCAATGATGGCCTAGGAACGGTGGATGAGTGAACTGCCTCGTTCAGGGGCAGAAAGACAGATTTTCGCCCTGTCAGCTCGGGGGATCCAATCTTGCAACCTTACAGTTAACTAGTCCAACGCAATAATGACCTGCCTCTCTCTCGTTGCACTCCACAAGGAGACTGCCTGTTACGCAAATGCAGTAAGCCAAGGTAAGTTGCTAGCTAACTTCTTACAAGGGAATATTGAAGACTCATGTTAAAAGGAACGACCAGCTTTCATATGTTCTCATGTTCTGAGCAAGGAACTGAAACGTTAGCTTTCTTACATAGCACATATTGCACTTTTACTTTCTTCTCCAACACTTTGTTTTTGCATTATTTCAACCAAATTGAACATGTTTCATTATCTACTTGAGGCTAAATTGATTTCATTGATGTATTAAGTTAAAAAAAGTTAATTCAGTATTGTTGTAATTGTCATTATTATAAAAACATTTTTATTTTATAAAATCGGCCAATTTAATCGGTATCGGCTTTGAAAAATCATAACCGGTCTAGTTAATTAAGAGGTCATTAAGAGGTTCTTACCTCTTTCCTTTCTCTTCTATACCTCACTCCCCACCTAATCTTCCTTCCTCATTTTATAATGCACACCATATGTGCATTGACGTACAGACTGAACATGTACTCATAATATTACATACATACCATACCATACACCATACCATACACCATACCATTTTAAACACCTGGATAATGAACTTCTTTGAATAAAGCGATTCACACATTCTCCACTGGTTGAAATGAAGTATCTAATTGAAATACTATCCTCAGATTAATGCAGATGAAGGGAGGTAGATAAGCATTGGTGTATTTCTGTATATATGAATTACAAAATCAGCCTTTACTTAAATGATGTTTCTAGTCTATTGCATAGTTACAATGTGTAATCATTTATGTGGGGCGGCAGGGTAGCCTAGTGGTTAGAGCGTTGGGCTAGTAACCGGAAGGTTGCAAGGTACAAATCTGTCGTTCTGCCCCTGAACAGGAAGTTAACCCACTGTTCCTATGCCGTCATTGAAAATAAGAATTTGTACTGAACTGACTTGCCTGGTTAAATAAAGTTAAAAATAATTTTAAAAAATTAAAAAATGTCCCAGGAGCAGGAGTGGTAAACACTGTTGAAGTGTATAATTGTAATACATACATGCAGACACAGCATCATTCAAATACTGGAGTTTGATACACCTGGTATTGGATATGACTGAAAAATAATGTCGTACTGAACCGCACCTTAATTTGCCAAGGAAGAGTACATGAGCAGTGAATATATTCAATGTACAAGCTACAATGTGGGGATCTCATGAGTGGTAAAAACTACAGTACATGTATATAGGACTTGCATCCTTAAGATGAACATTAAGAACAGTTCAGCGAGACAACTCAAAAGGTGAAATCCATTAAAAAAACGTCAAGATAATGGAATTCATTGCCCTTGACAATCAACCGTTCCCTGTCGCGGGTGATGTTGGCTTGCGCGACTGGTCGAGCTTTTAATTTCACACGTCAAATAACAGTTCTATTATAGAATGGTGTGTGTTCTGAATTTGCACGTTCAAATCAAGCGCCACCACTACTATCAGAAGCACTGTCAAAGCTGTACAAATAAAGTCTGCAAACAATCAAACACCGGCCACGAACGATGTGTTAACAAAACCACGTTGGTAATAAAACATCATTTGTTCAACCAACTTCTGGGGTAGCTAGCTTCAGCTTGGTACCGAGTTAGCTTCAGCTTGGTACCTAGATAGCACCAATACAACCAGCCTGAAATAATGACCTGTAGAAACTGCAGTCATTTTCACTATTCTTAGCAATGATTTAGGAATCCTTGTGATTAAGTATTAGCTAGGTTGCCACTTGTTGTTTGCCTATTGAAATTGAACTTTAAGCTACTTAACTTCTTTGGGGTAGGGGGCAGTATTGGGTGGCTTGGATGAAAAACGTGCCCAAATTAAGCTGCCTGCTACTCAGCCGTAAAAGCTAGAATATGCATATAATTAGGAAATTTGGATAGAAACTTCAGTGTTTTCTATAACTGTTTGAATGATGTCTGAGTATAACAGAACTCATATGGCAGGAAAAAACCCAACCAGGAAGTGGGAAATCTGAGGTTTGTAGTTTTTCCAAATCAGCCCCCATTGAAGATACAGGGTAATATTAGTTATGTTTCACTTCCCAAGGCTTCCACTAGATGTCAACAGTATTTAGAACCTGTTTTGAGGAATCTCCTCTAAAGCCTAGTGTAGCCTAGTGGTTAGAGCGTTGGACTAGTAACCAGAAGGTTGCGAGTTCAAACTCCCGAGCTGACAAGGTACAAATCTGTCGTTCTGCCTCTGAACAGGCAGTTAACCCACTGTTCCCAGGCCGTCATTGAAAATAAGAATTTGTTCTTAACTGACTTGCCTGGTAAAAAAAAAAAAAGGAGGGGCTCGTAAGGGCTCTTTGAGTGAGTGGTCTGGCACGCTCACGTGAAAAGGTAGCTACGTTCCACTTCATTTGTACAGACAAAAGGAATTGTCCGGTTGGAACATTAAATGAAGTTATGTTAAAAAAAATCCTAAAGATTGATTCCATACTTAGGTTGGCATGTTTCTACGGGCTGCAACGGAACTTTTTGAACTTTCCGTCCAACGCGACCTGAACACGCTTTTGGATTTGTTTACCAAACACCCTAACAAAAGAAGATATTTGGACATAACTGATGGACATTATCGAACAAATCAAACATTTATGGTGGAACTGGGATTCCTGGGAGTGCATTCTGATGAAGATTATCAAAGTTAAGTGAATATTTAAAATGCTATTTCTGAGTAATGTCGACTACCCAATATGGCGGGTATCTTTTTGGCTGCTTTGTTGTCTAAAGGCTGTACTCAGATTATTGCATGGTTTACTTTCTCCGTAAAGTTTTTTTAAATCTGACATAGCGGTTGCATTAAGGAGAAGTTTATCTAAAGTTCCATGTGTAATAGTCGTATGTTTATTATGAGTATTTCTGTAAATTGATGTGGCTCTCTGCAATATCACCGCATGTTTTAGAAGTACTGAATGTCACACGCCAATGTAAACTCCAATTTTTTTGAAATATGAACTTTATCAAACAAAACATACATGTATTGTGCAACATGAAGTCCTATTAGTGTCATCTGATGAAGATCAAAGGTTAGTGATTAATTTGATCTCTTTCTCATTTTTGTGACTCCTCTTTGGCTGGAAAAAATGGCTGTTTCTGTGGCTTGGTGGTGACCTAACATAATCGTTTGCGGTGCTTTCGCTGCAAATCCTTTTTGAAATCAGACACTGTGGCTGGATTAATGAGAATTTTATCTTTAAAATGGTGTAAAACTACTTGTATGCTTGAGGAATTTTAATTATGATATTTTTCGTTGTTTTGAATTTGGCGCCCTGCACCGGGGGGGGGGGGGTTCCGCTAGCTTTGTTGCCCAAAGCTAACATGATAAGCAGCCAGCTAGCTTCATCTGGCCAGGTGAGGTTAGACCTGTCTGGGTTATGTGTTGTGAAGCTAGCCACAATAAGGGTTAGGCACAATAGTGAAATTTGTGGTTTGCCTTCAAAATAAAAGTACCTCTGAAAGTGATGCAGGAGGTTACAATTGGTGGAATCATGGCATATTAAGACTAGATCATATTAAAACAAGGTTAGAATATGAAGCAATGAAATGGGGCATCAGTCTAAATCGGTGACACCCACAGAACACAACCGTGAAGAGTTCACACAAATATTAGCATTTGTAGCTCTTATCGCGGGACTGTGACTGTGTGAAATCCCCTCCCCAGTCAGTCTATTGTCTGTATTGACATTCATATTGCACTGTACAGCTTTACCTAAGGATTGGGGATCAATGAACTGGGTATCAGTCTACCCAATTTTTTTCATCCTCCTCAGAGTTATCAGACTGAGGTTGACAATAAATGTGTCTCAATTCACAGTTGTTTCAGAGTCCCGCAATAAGAGCTACAACGCTAATGTTCCCTGGGGGTCACGGAGTAGACTGATACTGATGGATTGTGGACCAATGACATGGGGTAAGGCTGTACAGTGAAATAATATGCCCCCAATGCAATTCTAAAGTACAATACATCCAGTGTGATTTCAACAGATTAACAAATGGTAGTATTTTGTTGATTTTATATAACATTCCAACCTCATTTAGCATGATTATTAAATTATGGCATAATGCTACTATTTGTATTCATTTGCATCACTGTCAATGGCATACTTTTATTCTGAAGGACAACCGCAAAGTCCACTATTGTGGCTGATCCTTATTATGGCTAGCTTCACATAGATGGGTCCGACAACCATTAATCAAATAAGAACGGTCTTATAAATTAGGATTATTTTAGATGATGACACCTAGCTATATGGTTAGATAGTAGCTATAGCGAACTAGACATCTACTGAAATAGATGTCGTTTTGCTATGTTTCTGGGGAAGAACATTGTTTGCATCCATCAGCAAGCTAGCTTTTTAATGACCAGCACTGGAGGTACGCAAGACAACTTTACCAGCATCATAGCATACGTATTGATGAATCGTTGTGACACACACACACAATTATGTGACGTGCAGTCATATTCAGGCCCTAATTGGTCAACAAGTTTATTTGACAGGTCAAAGTGTTCCCAAACGGCGTTCCATAGAAACCCTGGTTGAGAAACGACTAAACAACGAAACAGCACAGCAAGTAAGTGAAAGAAATAGGTTTTGTATGTTTGACTGGTAATGGGGACATATGTAAATGCCAACAAAATAACTTTTTTGGTCAGTGTGTGTGTGTGTGTGTAACCTTTAACTAGGAAAGTCAGTTAATAACCTCTTGAAACTCTGGGGGCGCAATTTCATTTTTGGATGAAAAACGTTCCCGTTTTAAACAAGATATTCTGTCACAAAAAGATGCTCGACCATGCATATAATTGATAGCTTTGGAAAGAAAACTCTGAATTTTCCAGAACTGCAAAGATATTGTCTGTGGGTACCCTAGAACGGGAGCTACAGGCAAAACCAAGATGAAACGGCAACCAGGAAATCAGCAGGATTTTTGAGGCTCCGTTTTCCATTGTTTCCTTATATGGCTGTGAATGCGAGAGGAATGAGCCTGCCCTTTCTGTCGTTTCCCCAAGGTGTCTGCAGCATTGTGACGTATTTGTAGGCATATCATTGGATGATTGACCATAAGAGACTACATTTTCCAGGTGTCCGCCCGGTGTCCTCCGTCGAAATTGGTGCGTCATTTTCAGCTGCTGGTATTTTTCCATGCGATTCTGAGGGGAAAGCAGGCTTCCATGAACGGCATATCAATGAAGAGATGTGAAAAAACACCTTGAGGATTGATTCTAAACAACGTTTGCCATGTTTCGGTCGATATTATGGAGTTAATTTGGAAAAAGTTTGACGTTTTGGTGACTGAATTTTCGGTTCGTTTCGGTAGCCAAATGTGATGTACAAAACGGAGCGATTTCTCCTACACAAAGATTCTTTCAGGAAAAACTGAACATTTGCTATGTAACTGAGTCTCCTCATTGAAAACATCCGAAGCTCTTCAAAGGTAAATGATTTTATTTATTTGGTTATCTGGTTTTTGTGAAAATGTTGCGTGCTAAATGCTACGCAAAATGCTAAGCTAGCTTGCAATACTCTTACACAAATGATAGATTTGCTATGGTTCAAAAGCATATTTTGAAAATCTGAGATGACAGTGTTGTTAAGAAAAGGCTAAGCTTGAGAGCTTACGCATTATTTTCATTTTATTTGCGATTTTCAGAAATCGTTAACGTTGCGTTATGCTAATGAGCCTGAGGCTTTATTCACGATCCCGGATCTGGGATGGGGAGTATCAAGAGGTTAGAACAAATTCTTATTTACAATGACGGCCTACCGCGGCCACACCCGGACGATGCTGGGCCAAGTGTGCTCTTCCCAAGAAAGGCTAATAGTTTATTACCATCTGTTCTAAACAGTCATTCAACAAGATGGAAATGCATAAGATATTCCCATGAAACTGAGACCAAATGATTGGCATGCAGTTTCACCAGTAACATTTCAAGAATTGGCATTCACCATTGACAGTGATGGACTATTTTGAAATGAGGTTTGCGTAACTTGGTGTTTGAGGGTATTAAAAATATAACATTTTCTTGAGACAAAATGTGTGGGCATAGGCAGACATTGCAATTGGAGAATCCATTTTATGCATATTTTATAACAGGGCTCTCCAACCCTGTTCCTGGAGAGCTACCATCCTGTAGGGTTTGCATTCCAACACTAATCTAGCACACCTGATTCTAATAATTAGCTGGATTATAAAATGGATGGGGTTGGTTACAAATGGGGTTGGAGTGAAACCCTTACAGGAGGGTATCTCTCCAGGAACAGGGTTGGAGAGCCCTGTAATTCAATAGGCTATATCCGTCGGTACAAACTTTGAGGAAATGACGACATCACTGACATATTTGGTTGCGCACCCTGACCTAAACAAATAGCAGTACACCACCACCAGTCAGATCTGTGGTAGGTCTACTAAACCACCACCAGTCAGATCTGTGGAAGGTCTACTAAACCACCACCAGTCAGATCTGTGGTAGGTCTAGTAAACCACCACCAGTCAGATCTGTGGTAGGTCTAGTAAACCACCACCAGTCAGATCTGTGGTAGGTCTACTAAACCACCATGTTTTAGCCTTATCTCCATTTACATAGTCATAAACTACGTTTGGATTAGCCTACACTAATTCAAATCAACTGGACTGGATTATTTTACCGCACCAGTTCTACAATCCAATGCATGTACGATCTATGCAATGAAACAGATAGTGGCGTGTATATTATTATTTTTTATTAGGATTTTTTTCAGGGGGTGCTACAGCACCCTCAGCACCTCTACTTCCCACACTTGGATTACTTCATGGAGAAAAAAAGTATATATTTTAATAACTGAGCTTTTTCTAAATTCAAACTGACGCACTGCAACTGGACAGATATTTTATGAGAGTTGGATTCACGAATCGAGGACGAAGACCGCGTCGCCAAGCTAAGGTTGGTCAAATTCTGTGCTAGACCCAACAGTACCTATCCTGGAACTCCCAGTAGAATACTAAAAATCTTTGGTTAAATCACATTAACAGATAATGTGACTTAACCAAAGATTTTTGTAACAGTCTGTAGCTAAGAGAATTGGTGATCAGCAGATGAGGTGGTCATGATGAAATCCCAAAGAAACATAGTGAGTTCAGAGAACAACTGTAGGCGGAGTATTGTCAAGATCAAACTGCCATTCAGGTCCTCGAGTCATCTTCTGCTTGAAATCCAGCATAATGTCTAATCCATCGAGAGGGATACGGTCCATGAGTTACAGTTCTACTACAATGACACATGCCGGTAAAGGAATGTTTCTCTCCAATCATTTACTCCAGGAAGAAGCCCAGGCACCACACGGCATTGTCTTTAACACATTGTACAGTTTGAACATGCACATAGGCAGAGATTACGTGTATAGAACAATATTTACCCTAATTGACAGAAATATGGCATAAATCTCAAACTTTGCACAGCGACCAGACCGTACAAATGTACCAGTATCTAGCAACAGCCATGTTTCACATGCTCGCTTAGGCAAATATATTTATAGCAAAACCAGATATTACGTTTTAGAGATTTTCAAACATTTAAATTGTTGTATTATAGTTTCTACTCAATGTTAGTTAGTAAACTTAGCTAGCTAGCTTGTTGGATAGCCAATAATTGTTAGTTGCATCTGTTAAGAATCCTATTTTTCGTCATGCCTATAATTGAGTGATTTTAAAATAAATCTATCATAATCATAACCAATGTCAACCCTTGTCAATTATGTTATATTTAGCTAGTAAAACTATTTAGCTAATGTTACATGATCCCTAACAAGTTACAAACAGGAGGCCTGACGCATATTAACCTGTTTACAGGCGCCAGGCTAACTAGCTAGCCAACGCCGGTCATGTGCTAACATTTGCTGGTAAACCTAGATTTAGGCGGCTGGTTGTAATGTTATAACTTGTGTCTGCCTGCCTTGGGGGAAGGACGGGGCCAGAGCACGAAGCACCGCCCCACATGGGTTGTAGAGACAGGGGGGGAAATGTGTCAGCTTATATAATTAGCAATGAATCTGCTGATCGGAACGTTGCTGAACGACATCCAAAGGCTCTATCGGACAAGGATAACCACATCTACACGCACAAAAACGTATAGTGTGGTCAGTATCACAAAAATCACATTTTATTGGTCACATACAAATATTCAGCAGATGTAGCGAAATGCTTGTGACTGATTATCTGGTGTAACAGAGCCATCGCAAAACGCCACAAAGCAGGACTACATTTATTCACAGACCCCATCAATACACCGGAAGTCGTCGTTCAGACCCCATCAATACACCGAAAGTCGTCATTCAGCGCGCGACGCCCAGACCTTTCTTCCTCCCTCCTGGGCATTGTGTGAAACACATCTCACTGTCCTAGAAATGCCTCGGACATGATGAAAACAAGCCCAGATTCGCCCAGGGTGAAATTCCCCTTTAACAATAGGTAGTCCAGGTATGTCAATGGGGTGGGCCTTATCTCTTTTGTTTTATATTGTTCCTCAAGCAAGGGGGGGATGACATCATGAATTGCCATCCGACCAAGCCCTACTCCTTGGCAGTTTGGCACTATTTTGCTATTAGACTGTTTTGACCCATTAGTGTGTGCGTTACTGTATTTATACTTGGGATATGGCTTTGCAACAAGAAACGTTAGAAAATCACTGGAGGATGTGGTGGAAGTACCTTTGGCAGTCATTACAACTGTAAATCATCTGGAATACAATTATACCAACTATGAAACTCTTAGGGCAACATACACAGTGTACAAAATATTAAGAACAGGGACCGGGAAGGAACAGGGGCCGGGAAGGAACAGGGGCCGGGAAGGAACAGGGGCCGGGAAGGAACAGGGGCCGGGAAGGAACAGGGGCCGGGAAGGAACAGGGGCCGGGAAGGACAGGAAAGGGAAGGGCAGGGACCAGAAGGACAGGGACCAGAAGGACAGGGAGGGAGGAATGAATGCGGTCCGATTCTCGACCCTTCTTCCTAAGTGTGCACTCATACACTCCCCCTAATGGATTACCTCCCTCAGTTACATGATCTGACTGAGCTGCTGTCTCTTGTCAATGTTTTGTAATAACTAACCCCAACTAGAAACTATAAAATGATCACTCTCTCCTACCTCATGTAGGATATTTTTGCTTTGATTTCATGAGAAGCTCCATTTAGCCACTGGCGCTGCTATTCTGTGTTACGGTCTCTAGCGGTCAATACATGTGAGTTGCAGTGCTTTTCTCCAATATGAAAAATGAATGCTAATTGTTGAATATATTAGTGGTATAGTAATACTCCCCTTTTCAAGGTAACCACTTATTTACCCTCTTGACGGTTATGATGGGGAGAAAAATCAGATCAGTAAATTGTTTAACCTCAAGCCAAGGCTTTATGGTATATGGTTAATTATGGCTGGCACTGGTTATAATCTGCCACAATATCAATGTTGCCAGCTAAGGTATGCAAGGGGACAGTCGGCCTGGTTGGACAAGGCTGCACCAAATGGAAGTTAGAGAGAAATGGACAGACTATGTGACTCAAATGGCTGACTAAAACTAGGACAAACTTTGTCCTAAACTAAAGGACAAAATGACTCAAATGTAAAAATGTATTTTAAGACCAAAACTAAATCTAAAATAGCTGCCAAAATGAACACTGCCCTGTAACCTGAACCACTAGTACCAGGTGTAAACAGCCATGTCTCTCTGTAATCATTACCCTGTCAGTCTGGTAACTGGTTAACCACACCAGAGTCTGACATGACATTACACTAATACCTCATGATCTAAAACACACAAAGGCCCAGACGAAATACCAGGACACGTACTCAGAGCATCTGACCATCTGTAGCCATGAATTGCTCTGACCATCTGTAGCCATGAAATGCTCTGAAAGGCTGGTCATGGCTGACAACACCGTCATCCCAGACATCCTGGACCCGCTTCAATCCCCATACCGCCCCAACAGATGATGCAATCTCTATTGCACTCCACACTGCCCTTTTCTAACTATACAAAAGACACAGCTATGTGAGAGTATGCTCAGTCCCCTGCTGTACACCCTCTTCACCCAAGACTGCGTGGCCGCCATGACTCCAACACCATCATTAAGTTTGCTGACGACAAGACGGTTGTAGGCCTGATCACCGATGACGAGACAGCCTACAAGTAGGTCATTGACCTGGCAGTTTGGTGCCAGGACAACTACCTTTCCCTCAACGTGGGCAAGACAAAGGATCTTATCGTGGACTACAAGAAATCGAAGACCGAAAACACCCCCATTCACATCAACGGGGCTGTAGTGGAGCAGGTCGAGAGCTTCCTGCCATCCAGGACCTCTATACCAGGCGGTGTAAGAGGAAAGTTCTAAAAAGGGTCAAAGACTCCAGCCACCCAAGTCACACCTTTCTCTCTGCTACCACATGGTAAGTGGTATCGATGCACCAAGTCTGAAACCAACAGGACAGCTTCTACCCCCAAGCCATAAGACTGATAAATAGTTGACCAACAGCTTGCCTCCACTATCTGCATTGACCCTTTCTGCACCAACTCTTGACTCATCACATACACTGCAGTTACTGTTTATCATCTATCCTGTTGCCTAGTCACTTTATCCCTACCTATATGTACATATCTACTCAACTACCTCGCACTCCTGCACATTGACCCCGTACGCAGCCTGGCTACCACTGACCCCAGTACGCAGCCTGGCTACCACTGACCCCAGTACGCAGCCTGGCTACCACTGACCCCAGTACGCAGCCTGGCTACCACTGACCCCAGTACGCAGCCTGGCTACCACTGACCCCAGTACGCAGCCTGGCTACCACTGACCCCAGTACGCAGCCTGGCTACCACTGACCCCAGTACGCAGCCTGGCTACCACTGACCCCAGTACGCAGCCTGGCTACCACTGACCCCAGTACGCAGCCTGGCTACCACTGACCCCAGTACGCAGCCTGGCTACCACTGACCCCAGTACGCAGCCTGGCTACCACTGACCCCAGTACGCAGCCTAGCTACCACTGACCCCAGTACGCAGCCTAGCTACCACTGACCCCAGTACGCAGCCTAGCTACCACTGACCCCAGTACGCAGCCTAGCTACCACTGACCCCAGTACGCAGCCTAGCTACCACTGACCCCAGTACGCAGCCTAGCTACCACTGACCCCAGTACGCAGCCTAGCTACCACTGACCCCAGTACGCAGCCTAGCTACCACTGACCCCAGTACGCAGCCTAGCTACCACTGACCCCAGTACGCAGCCTAGCTACCACTGACCCCAGTACGCAGCCTAGCTACCACTGACCCAGTACACAGCCTGGTTACCACTGACCCAGTACTGGTACCCTGTGTATATAGCCTAGTTACCACTGACCCAGTACTGGTACCCTGTGTATATAGCCTAGTTATCGTTACTCATTGTGTTATTATTTATCTCTGTAAGTAAGCATTTCGCCGTTAGTATACACCTGGTTGTTTACGAAGCACATGACAAAAACAATTTTATTTTAATTGATTTGACACACACTAATGACACTGCTGTCTCACTTTCTACAACACGCAAACACACTGCTTTGCCTTCCTCTCTTTAAGAACTCCGTTGGCACTCGACTGGTGAACCGCAGGGCACTCGACTGGTGAACCGCAGGGCACTCGACTGGTGAACCGCAGGGCACTCGACTGGTGAACCGCAGGGCACTCGACTGGTGAACCGCAGGGCACTCGACTGGTGAACCGCAGGGCACTCGACTGGTGAACCGCAGGGCACTCGACTGGTGAACCGCAGGGCACTCGACTGGTGAACCGCAGGGCACTCGACTGGTGAACCGCAGGGCACTCGACTGGTGAACCGCAGGGCACTCGACTGGTGAACCGCAGGGCTCTCGACTGGTGAACCGCAGGGCACTCGACTGGTGAACCGCAGGGCACTAGACTGGGTCTCTCTTTCTTTGTGGTCAAACAATAATGCTAGCAGCCTTTAAAAAGACCTGAGGGTTGATAGGTTGATTCTAAAGACTAAGCAACTAAAAACAAGGTTTCCTCTCTTTTCCGTGTGATCCACTATTAGACTAAACAAGGTTTCATCTCTTCTCTGTCTCGTCTAACAGTCCTAATACTGTGCTGAGTGCTAGAACATTATGCCACAGTCTTAGAGGTCTGGAGTCTCCGGTCTGTGTCCTGACCAGGAAGAATCAACACCACAAATGGAGCCTTCTGAGCTTTATGCAGTCTGGGGACCAGATTAAACAAATTATACAGGAATCACTATTCATCAAACTGACATGACAACACACACCATACCTGCTGACTGAACCAACCACTCTACAATGGCTACCTGTACCTGGTCAAAAGGACACAATATAGAATAAAGAGTCCTTTAGACAGATGTGGAGTGTCCTGACTACAGTGTAATCTAGATCAGTGTTTCCCAACCCCAGTCCTCCAGTATAATCTAGATCAGTGTTTCCCAACCCCAGTATAATCTAGATCAGTGTTTCCAAACCCCGGTCCTCCAGTTTAATCTAGATCAGTGCTTCAACTCCTCCTGTCTCAGCCTCCATTATTTATACTGCAGTAGTTTGTGTGTCGGGGGGCTAGGGTCAGCCTGTTATATCGTATAGTATTTCTCCTGTCTTATCCGGTGTCCTGTGTGAATTTAAGTATGCTTGCTCTAATTCTCTCTCTCTCTCTGAAGACCTGAGCCCTACAACCATGCCTCAGGACTACCTGACATGACTCCTTGCTGTCCCCAGTCCACCTGGCCGTGCTGCTGCTCCAGTTTCAACTGTTCTGCATGCGGCTATGGAACCTTGACCTAATCACCAGACGTGCTACCTGTCCCAGACCTGCTGTTTTCAACTCTCTAGAGACAGCAGGACCGGTAGAGATACTTGTCAGTTGGCTTTTCATAGCCAATCATTATATTTACTCCTGAGGTGCTGACCTGTTGCACCCTCGACAACCACAGTGATTATTATTATTAGACCCTGCTGGTCATCTATGAATATTTGATTATCTTGGCCATGTTCTGTTATCTCCACCCGGCACAGCCAGAAGAGGACTGGCCACCCCTCGTAGCCTGGTTCCTCTTGGTTTCTTCCTAGGTTCTGGCCTTTCTAGGGAGTTTTTCCTAGCCACCATGCTTCTACACCTGCATTGCTTGCTGTTTGGGGTTTCAGGCTGGGTTTCTGTACAACACTTTGTGACATCAGCTGATGTAAGAAGGGCTATATAAATACATTTGATTGATTGGTTTTTCAACCCTGGTCCTCCAGTATAATCTACATCAGTGTTTCCCAACCCTGGTTACAACAAAACTGTGTACTGTCGGGGGTACTGGAGGACCAGGGTTGGGAAACACTGAACTAGAGGAGGACCAGGGTTGGGCTGAGATGTTGACTGGGAGAGAATGTATCACTTCCTCATGTAATAACTGTTGATGAGTCTCTGACTTAGAAGAGGAACAGAACTGCTGTTAGCAACCCTACACTGTTACTATAGGGCAACTTAGAATAGGAACAGACCTGCTGAAGAGAAACTGAATGCCTTCAGAGAGACAGAGAGAGAGGGGAGAGACCGAGAGAGAGGGGAGAGACATAAAACTATATCCCCCCCAATTGAATCAAACTTTAACAATGACAGATTCTTCATCCTAGAGGGGGAGATCAACCATTTCCAGGCCCAGGGACATGTACTAGTCTGTGACCTAAATGCCAGAACCGGACAAGAACCTGACACCCTCAGCACACAGGGGGACAAACACCAACCTGGAGGTGACAACATTCCCTCCCCCATATGCCCCCCGAGGCACAACTATGACAAAACAACCAACAAAAACAGGTCACAACTCCTGCAGGTCTGTCGCACGCTGGGTCTGTACATAATCAATGTTAGGCTTCAAGGAGACTATGGTAGGTACACCTATAGCTCTATGGTAGGTACACCTATAGCTTGGCAGTAGTACTGTAGATTACTTTATCACTGAGCTCAACCCAAAGTCTCTCAGAGCGTTCAGTCAGCCCAACCCTATCAGACCACAGCAAAATCACAGTCTACTTGAACAGAGCAATACTCAACCATGAGGCAAAGCCAAATGAACTGCACAATATTAAGAAATGCTTTAGACTGAAGGAAAGTAGTGTAGAAATCTACCAAAACACAATTAGGCAACAACACACTCTTAGACAATTTCCTGGGTAAAACGTTCCACTGTAACAGTGAAGGTGTAAACTTGGCAGTAGAAAATCTTAACAGTATATTTGACCTCTCAGCTTCCCTATCAAATCTAAACATTTCAAGCAGACAACTTAAGAAAATTACCAACAGTGACAATTGGTTTGATGAAAAATGCAAAAACCTAAGAAAGAAATTGAGAATCCTGTCCAACCAAAAAGAGACCCAGAAAACCTGAGCCTACTCCTTCACTATGGTGAATATAAAGTGGGGCAAAAAGGAAAGTTCTCCCACTTAAAAAGATGAGGCCTGTAATTCCCATCATAGGTACACTTCAACTATGACAGACAAAATGAAGAAAAAAAATCCAGAAAATAACAGTGTAGGATTTTTAATGAATTTATTTGCAAATTATCGCCAAAATACCAGCAAGTGTGTGAAAACCTTGTGAAGACTTACAGAAAACGTTTGACCTCTGTCATTGCCAACAAAGGGTATACAACAAAGTATTGGGAAACTTTTGTTATTGACCAAATACTTAATTGAAACCAATGCATTGAAACCAATGCGCATTAAATCAACATGCAAATGTTTTCGCAATCTGGGTAGAAAATAGAATGTCTACGCTTCACAGTAATAACGCTAAGGGCAGGCAGGTTTAGTAAGGTCAATTGAATATGGCAGTTTCTATGTCTAAATTAGGCTAAGACTACTCAAATGGCAAGTGTGGTGGTATATGCATTGTAGGTCGACCGATTATGATTTTGTAAGACCGAAACCGATTATTGGAGGACCAAAAAAGACAATGCCGATTATATTTGTAATAATGACAATTTTTAAAAAAAAGTGTTCATTCAGTATTATAACTTAAAAACAAAAATCAATTTAGTCTCAAATCAATAATGTTCAATTTGGTTTAAATAATGCAAAAACAGTGTTGGAGAAGAAAGTAAGTGTGCAATATGTGCAATGTAAAAAAAAGCTGACAAGTCAGTTTAAATTCCTGCTCAGAACATGAGAACATATGAAAGCTGGTGGTTCCTTTTAACATGAGTCTAAAACTTCTTAACTGGGAATATTGGTTGTAGTTATTATAGGAGTCTGTCTCTCTATACCATTTGTATTTCATATACCTTTTGACGATTAATGTTCTTATAGGCACTATAGTATTGGCAGCCTAATCTCGGGAGTTGATAGGCTTGAAGTCATGAACAGTGCTGTGCTTCAAGCATTGCGAAGTGCTGCTGGCAAACGCAAGAAAGTGCTGTATGAATGAATGCTTACGAGCCTGCTCCTGCCTACCACCGCTCAGTCAGACTGCGCTATCAAATCATATACTTAATTATAATAAACACACAGTAATACGAGCCTTAGGTCATCAATATGGTCAAATCTGGGAACTATCATTTAGAAAACAAAATGTTTATTCTTTCAGTGAAATACGGAACCGTTTCGTATTTTATCTAACGGGTGGCAATCCTAAAGCTAAATATTGCTTTTACATTGCACAACCTTCAATTTTATGTCATAATTACATAAAATTCTAGCAAATGAATTACGGTCTTTGTTCATTCTTGAAGATCAGTGGGACGCTAGCATCCCTTTTCGAAAAATTCAGGTGAAATTGCAGAGCGCCAAATTCAAATTAAATTACTATAAATATTAAACTTTCATGACATGACAAGTGCAATATATCAAAATAAAGCTTAACTTGTTGTTAATCCAGCCGCCGTGTCAGATTTCAAAAAGGCTTTACGGCGAAAGCAAACTATGCGATTATCTGAGGACAGCGCCCACCACACAAATGCATAACAAATCATTTTCAACAAGGGAGTTGCGACAAGTCAGAAATAGCGATATAATATATGCCTCACCTTTAAAGATCTTCTTCTGTTGGCACTCCAAAGGGTCCGAGTTACATTACAAATGGTCCTTTAGTTCGATAATGTCCTTCTTTATATCCATAAAAACTCAGTTTAGCTGGCGAGCTTCAGTCAATGACCCACTCGGCTTCCCTCCTTCAAAATGCATACAAAATTAATCCCAAAAGTTACCAATAAACTTATCCAAACAAGTCAATCAATGTTTATAATCAAACCTTAGGTACCCTAATACGCAAATAAACAATCAAATTTAAGACGGAGAATCGTTATTGTCTTTACCGGAGAAAAATACCAAAGAACGCACACTCATTCACGCGCTTGGAAAACACTACAGCCAAAATGGGAGCCACCTAGACAAACTACAATTTCTGGCTCATTTAAAAAAAAAAACAGCCTGAAACTCTTCCTAAAGACTTGACATCTAGTGGAAGCCCTAGGAAATGCAATCGGGCATGATGTCGCCCTATTATAAAAGTGCCAGCAATTGAAAGTGGTAGGGGTTTCATCTACCATTTTAGTTCTGTTATACTAACAGACATTATTTTAACAGTTTTAGAAAATTTAGAGTTTATCCAAATCTAATCTAATTATATGCATATCCTAGCTTCTGGGCCTTAGTAGCAGGCAGTTTACTTTGGGCGTGCTTAACATCCGGATGTCAAAATACCGCCCCCTATCCCAAAGCAGTTGAGAAATGGTTTTCACACAGTTTGCAACGAGCCAGGAGGCCCAAAATGCTGCATATACCTGGACTCTGCTTATACAGAACGCAAAGTGAAAATTTCCCTAGTTAAAATGTATTTATTTTACCTTTATTTAACTAGGCAAGTCAGTTAAGAATTTGTTCTTATTTTCAATGACGGCCTAGGAACAATCGGTTAACTGCCTGTTCAGGGGAAGAACAACATTTTTTACCTTGTCAGCTCGGGGACTCAAGCTTGCAACCGGCTGGTTACTAGTCCAACGCTCTAACCACTAGGCTACTTGTTTTTACTTATTTTAACTAAATATAAAGTTGTTTTTTTAAATACACTTGTGTATCGATTTTCAGAAATGCATTGATGTTTATGGTTAGGTACATTGATGCAACGACAGTGCTTTTGTCCCGCAAATGCGTGTGTAGGGGGCAGGATTTTGATGTTTGGATGAAAAACAAACCCAAATGAAACTGCCTATTTCTCAGGCCCAGAAGCTAGAACATGCATACAATTGTCAGATTAGGATAGAAAACTCTAAAGTCTCAAATTGTCAAAATATTGTCTGTGAGTGAGAACTGATATTGCAGGCGAAAACCTGAGGAAAATCCAACCAGGAAGTGCCTCTTATTTTGAAAGCTCCTTGTTCCATTGCATGCCTTCCCTCCATTTAAAAGGTATATCAACCAGATTCCTTTCCCTATGGCTTTGACATGGTGTGAACAGTCTTTAGACAGTTTCAGGATTTTATTCTGAAAAATGAGCGAGAGCGATCACATCGCGTCAGTGGATGGCTGGGTGCCAGCAGAGTTTTGCATGCGTAACAGCTTGGTGCAGACATTTTCTCTCTCCTATTGAAAAAGCTACGGTCCGGTTGAAATATTATAGATTATTTTTTGTAAAAACAACCTGAGGATTGATTATTAAAAAAAAAACACTTGACATGTTTCTACAAACTTTACGGATACTATTTGGAAGTTGACTGCCCGTCATGACCTGCACGAGCCTGTGGATTTCTGAACAAAACGCGCCAACCAAATGGAGGTTTTTGGATATAAAAATAATCTATCGAACAGAAGGAACATTTATTGTGGAACTGGGAGTCTCGTGAGTGCAAACATCCGAATATCAAAGGTAAGCGATTAATTGTATTTATTTTCTGACTGTCATGACCAATCTACTTTGTTGCTAGCTGTTTGTAATGTTTTGTCTGATGAGACAGAGATCCTCACATAAACGCTTGGTTTGCTTTCGCTGTAAAGCTTTTTTGAAATCTGACACGCCAGGTGGATTAACAAGCTAAACTGTGTTTTGCTATATTGCACTTGTGATATAATGAAAATTAAATATTTTTAGTAATTTAAATTGAATTTGGTGCTCTGCAATTCGGCGGATGTTGACGAAAATGATCCCGCTAACGGGATGGGTGCGCCAAGAAGTTAAATCATCCCCCATCTGGCGAAGGAGGCTGTGATTTGATGATAAATTAACAGGCACCGCATTGATTATTTACAACACAGGACAAGTTGGTAATATTGTCAACTATGTGTAGTTAACTAGTGATAATGTTAAGATGGTATTTTACAAGTTAAGTTTAATGCTAGCTAGCAACTAACCTTGGCCCCTTGCTGCACTCACGTAACAGGTTGTCAGCCTGCCATGCAGTCTCCCCGTGAAGTGCAATGTAATCGGCCATAATCAGTGTCCAAAAATGCAGATTACTGATTGTTATGAAACCTTGAAATCGACCCTAATTAATTGTCAATGCCAATAAAAAAAATAAAATAAAAAAAAATTAAAAAAAATCGGTCGCCCACTCGTCTCTAGTGGTGTCTCCTAACCAGCCTCTAATATGCATTCTAGTCGTCCACTGGGATGCCACAACTCCCAAATCACAAATAGAAGTTAGGCTACTGCATGTTCGTAAAACTGACCCAAGTACCATTTTTCATTTGCATCCAGAACAATAAAATGTTCCAGTAATCAAGTCACTCTGCCACTCACATTTTGCTGAAAAGACACCGATTTATATTAAAAGTTCGGTCTGTTTCAATTTGAAAATAATTCAAAAATATGTTTGCTAAATTCTAGATTTAATAAGCCAACATTAAATACTTTAAACTATACAAGAATAATACAAGGTACTTCATAATATTTTTTAACCCCTACCACTACTAAAAATCCATAATGCACTAAGTCTGGAACCAACAGGACCCTGAACAGCTTCTACCCCCAAGCCATAAGACTGATAAATAGTTGACCAACAGCTTGCCTCCACTATCTGCATTGACCCTTTCTGCATCAACTCTTGACTCATCACATACGTTGCAGTTACTGTTTATCATCTATCCTGTTGCCTAGTCACTTTATCCCTACCTCGTACTCCTGCACATTGACCCAGTACTGGCACCCTGTCTATATAGTCTAGTTACCACTGACCCAGTACTGGTACCCCGTATACATAGCCTCGTTATCACTGACCCAGTACTGGTACCCTGTGTACATACAAATGAAGTCAGAAGTTTACATACACCTTAGCCAAATACATTCAAACTCAGTTTTTTTGGCTTACTGCATTCGCGTAACAGGCAGGCTCCTCGTGAGGCAGGTGGTTAGAGCGTTGGACGAGTTAACTGTACGGTTGCAAGATTGGATCCCCCGAGCTGACAAGGTGAAAATCTGTCATTCTGCCCCTGAACAAGGCAGTTAACCCACCCACTGTTCCTAGGCCGTCATTGAAAATAAGAATGTGTTCTTAACTGACTTGCCTAGTTAAATAAAAGGTGTAAAAAAATAAAAATATTCAGCAAAATCAGCGCCCAAAAATACCGATTTCCGATTGTTATGAAAACTTGAAAATACTTTTTCTCTCTCTGCATTGTTGGGAAGGGCCTGTCAGTAAGCATTTCACTGTTGGTCTACACCTGCTGTTTAAAAAGCATGTGACAAATAACATTTTATTTCATTTGATATCCATGCAACATGATTTTAACTTCTGCTTTGTTATAGCCTCAGTTAATGCATTATGGGATTGTAGGGCCAATCCATATCATTATCCATTCTTCTTATAGTGGGTACAGTGCCTTCGGAAAGTATTCAGACCCCTTCTCTTTTTCCACATTTTGTAATGTTACAGCATTATTCTAAAATTGATTAAATTGTTTGTCCCCCTCATCAGTCTACACACAATACTCCAATGGCAAAGCGAAAACAGGTTTATAAACATTTTTTGTACATAAAAAAAAAAAAATCCCAGTCAAGTTTGGATTAGCCTACTCATTCCAGGGTTTTTCTTAATTTTTTACTATTTTCTACATTGTATAATAATAGTGAAGACATCTAAACTACAAAATAACACATATGGAATCATGTAGTAACCAAAAAAAGTGTTTTATATTTGAGATTCTTTAAAGCAGTCAGCCTTCGCCTTGATGACAGCTTTGCACAATCTTGGCAATGAAATCCACTTAGCCTATTGTTCTGGCACATTCATTAATTTTCTTTTACGAGCAGGGTCCAACATTAACAACGGCCCACTAGTCCAGGGCCTGTAAAAACATGTGATCGGCGAGTAGATCTTGTCCCCGACCGGGCCAGTAAATTTTCAGCGCATTTTTGCATTCCAATTCAACATTTACCTACCTGCTCTGTGGCAGTACACCATTGAAGACTACACGCCTAAATGTCATGCTATTTGTATTTGACCACCACGTTCCGCCAGTCACAGCTTCTCCAGCAGTACATCAGTCAATGCCTACACACAGCACACACAAGCTGTCCAGAGCAAAAAACAAGTGCCCATCAACCTACTTCCTGAGCTCATTTTAGGGAAAGTGATTTACAATAGTAAACCTTCAAAAGTGAACATACAAGCAATTTACTGGCTACTGTTTATAGTGTGCCATGTCCAGCTCTCTTTGGGAATGTTTGTCTTAGAAGGTATACTCAGTGTGTGGTCCCTGAATGACCCCAATGCATTTAAGAACTACACCATGTCCGGGCCAGGATAAATTATTTTCGGGACAATACATTTTCGGGCTCGACCAGGCCAATAAGGAAAAGAAGTTAATGTTGGTCACTGGTGTGTTTCAGATGCAGCCACAGAGCAGTGGTACATAGTCTATTTTACTGTGCTTTGATGAACAACCAAAGAACTTGTCTAACAATGCCTGCCCAGGACCTCCACATCCGACTTCTTCACCTGCAGGATCGTCTGAGGAGTATTTCTGTCTGTAATAAAGCCCTTTTGTGAGGGAAAACTCATTTTGATTGCCTGGGGCGGTCTCCCCAGCTCACTGCACCCCTGCCCAATCATGTGTAATACATAGATTCGGGCCTAATTAACGTATTTCAATTGACTGGTTCCTTATACGAACTAACTTCAAAATCTTTGAAATTGGTGCATTTATATTTTTGTTCAGTAAGAGAGACATACAGGGAGAGAGCAGACAGAAAATGTATTCATCTAAATCTATTAGACATCCTATCACTGTTAGAAGCGCCAGCCAGCCACCTCTCCTTTCAAGTTGTTGTTGCGACAGTGGCGGCCCAGTGGCAGCGCACAAAGCGCTCGTCTTCCCCATCATGTGATTCAGCTCGGCTGCTTCAACACTGACGACGTGCTGCACGTGAGACTCATTGTTGTACAAAAAACTGGACAAATGGACCCTGAACAGTCAAAACGACACAACAGTCTCTAATTCAAAGAGTTACTAATGGAACCACAAATAAATCAGGACAGTGTCTTCCCTCCCAATCTTTGTATTTTGCGCAGAAACTGAGCTGTTCCATCTGAACCGAACAGAAGTCATCCACGCTATATGGATGGCCACTCTAGCTTCGCCCTCGTGTCGGTACTAGGTATGCAAAAAACCATCCAGTAGGGGCTGGAAACTAGTGACCTTTGATTGGTCAATCGCAACGCGATGTCGCGGAGTATGCAAAAGTTCAGCTTTCCACAACTTTGGTCTCTTGCATGCCCCAATGGTCACCGCTAACTGCGCTTCCCTTCATTGAATGAGGTCTCCGTTGTTTAATCGCCCCCAACGTGCTAAAGATGGATTTCTACCATAAACCCTGTCAACCAGATAACGCACTGACCGGTAAAAGCAACTCATCTACCTACAAAAGATGGATCCCTATATATCCATTCATCAGTGTAGCTAGTTAACTGTGCCGTTATGTGAAGAGAGACCCTCTTCTGCTGCTAGCTGCCCAAAAGCTAAATATCCAGCTAGCTAATTAGCATCTGGACTTGATTATCCAGCCGTGTAGCCCCCATAGCGCTAACGTTTAATGGCCTGGATAGTGACGAAACTTGGCTAAAGTACTTAACTTTGTCCAAAACAGCTAAAACCCTGACTTCGGTTTAAAACACACAACGGTTACATGAATATACATTTACCTTTTGATATAAAAACTCACCATAAAACTCAGTCAAGTCTCTCTTGTCCAGGAATTGGTCTGTGTGTCCTGGCTGCACTTGCCAACTGAACTACAGCAGAGTCGAGCCATAGACATAAATAGAGGACTCCTCTTTGTGTCTGTGCCACTATAGCGTCTGTGATCTGTCTTTTTTTCGACAATCTCCATTTTGAAGTAGTACATTTTCTTCTTCTTGATTAACAGATCCCTCCTGATGACCCTGTTGGACATGACTTCAACCGGGTCACCAGGAGCGATCAGCCAATGAAGTTGGAAGTCCCACCCAGTTGACGACATAAAAAATGGTGGAAGCCCCCAATTGCGCTGCCCAGGCTGAAAAGCCGTTTGGCCACGTGAGGCCTCTACCATTTTCTATGGCTAGAGCTTGTTCGGAACAGAAACAGCATTGAGCACCAAAGTGAAAATAGGCACAATAAGAATTAGCCACGAGTGGAATTTGCGTTTCGCCTTCTAAATAAAAGTCCCCATTTGAAAGTGATGCAAATTTATATAAATAATGGAATCATGCCATATTTTGACTAGATAATGCTTAACATGGTTGGAATGTTATATAAATTCAAGAAAATACCATTATTAATTTGGCCAAAAAAGTATAAATCAGTTGAACTCGCACTGTGGATGTGTTAGACTTCAGAACTGCTTTGGGAGCACACTAATATTTCACTGTACAGCCTTACCTGTGGATTGTGGACCAATGAAATGGTGCATCAGTCTACTCAGTGTCACCCACAGAACAACTTTGAAGAGTTTACACAAATATTAATGTCGTAGCTCATATTGCAGGATGTGATATCAACATAGAGGCATATTTTCTGGGTGATTTAAATATTGACTGGCTTTAATCAAGCTGCCCACTCAAGACAAAGATTCAAACTGTAACCAGTGCCTGTAACCTGGTTCAGGTTATCAGTCAACCTACCAGGGTAGTTACAAACAGCACAGGAATGAAATCATCAACATGTATTGATCACATCTTGATTAATGCTGCAGAAATGAGCTTGAAAGCAGTATCCAGATCAATTGGATGTAGTGATCACAATATAGTAGTATCTAGGAAAACCAAAGTTCCAAAGGCTGGGCCTAATACAGTGTATAAGAGGTCAACCAATACGTGTTGTAGTGATTCATATGTTGATGATGTAAAGAATATTTGCTGGTCTGTGGTGAGTAATGAGGAGCAACCAGACGCTGCTGGTCTGTGGTGTGTAATGAGGAGCAACCAGACGCTGCTGGTCTGTGGTGAGTAACGAGGAGCAACCAGACGCTCCTGGTCTGTGGTGTGTAATGAGGAGCAACCAGACACTGCTGGTCTGTGGTGTGTAATGAGGAGCAACCAGACGCTGCTGGTCTGTGGTGTGTAATGAGGAGCAACCAGATGCTGCTGGTCTGTGGTGTGTAATGAGGAGCAACCAGACACTGCTGGTCTGTGGTGAGTAATGAGGAGCAACCAGATGCTGCTGGTCTGTGGTGAGTAATGAGGAGCAACCAGATGCTGCTGGTCTGTGGTGTGTAATGAGGAGCAACCAGATGCTGCTGGTCTGTGGTGTGTAATGAGGAGCAACCAGATGCTGCTGGTCTGTGGTGTGTAATGAGGAGCAACCAGACACTGCTGGTCTGTGGTGAGTAATGAGGAGCAACCAGATGCTGCTGGTCTGTGGTGTGTAATGAGGAGCAACCAGATGCTGCTGGTCTGTGGTGTGTAATGAGGAGCAACCAGATGCTGCTGGTCTGTGGTGTGTAATGAGGAGCAACCAGACACTGCTGGTCTGTGGTGAGTAATGAGGAGCAACCAGATGCTGCTGGTCTGTGGTGTGTAATGAGGAGCAACCAGATGCTGCTGGTCTGTGGTGTGTAATGAGGAGCAACCAGATGCTGCTGGTCTGTGGTGTGTAATGAGGAGCAACCAGATGCTGCTGGTCTGTGGTGAGTAATGAGGAGCAACCAGATGCTGCTGGTCTGTGGTGAGTAATGAGGAGCAACCAGATGCTGCTGGTCTGTGGTGTGTAATGAGGAGCAACCAGACGCTGCTGGTCTGTGGTGTGTAACGAGGAGCAACCAGATGCTGCTGGTCTGTGGTGAATAATGAGGAGCAACCAGACACTGCTGGTCTGTGGTGTGTAATGAGGAGCAACCAGACGCTGCTGGTCTGTGGTGTGTAATGAGGAGCAACCAGACGCTGCTGGTCTGTGGTGTGTAATGAGGAGCAACCAGACGCTGCTGGTCTGTGGTGTTTAATGATGAGCAAACAGACGCTGCTGGTCTGTGGTGTGTAATGAGGAGCAACCAGACGCTGCTGGTCTGTGGTGTGTAATGAGGAGCAACCGGACGCTGCTGGTCTGTGGTGTTTAATGAGGAGCAAACAGACGCTGCACTTGACACATTTTTGAAACTGCTTATTCAAGTTACTAATAAGCATGCACCCATTAAGAAAATAACTGTAAAAATGGTTGAATCCCCGTGGATTGATGAGTAATTAAAAAATGGTATGGTTGAGAGGGATGAGGCTAAAAGAATGGCAAATAAGTCTGGCTGCACAACCGATTGTCAAACATATTGCAAATTGAGAAATCATGTGACTAAACTGAATAAAAAATATAAAAAACTAGACCATGAAACAAAGATAAATTACATAAAGAATGACAGTAAAAAGCTTTGGGGGACCTTCAATACATTTTTTGGAAAAGGGAAAACTTAGCTCCATCATTTATTGAATCAGATGGCTCATTCATCACAATACCAACTGATATTGCCAAATACTTTAATTATTTTTTCATGCCAGGTTGAGAGCGTCTAGGTCTGTGTGAGGGACATGAAAGAGCACAGTCATGTGCACTTTTGATATGAATAGTGTTCGCTAAGATGATGTATAAAACAATTGTATATGCTTCGCAGAAACAGCCCAGTAAAACAAATATTACGTCTGGAAGGGGACGGGATGGGCTCAAACGGTGTGCTGTGTAGCATCTTGTGTCTATAAAATGAGCTGCTCGTTATGCTGCAGTTTTTCTACTGCAGTTTTTTCAAAACTTATAACGTTTATATAATGGATATATATAATGGAGAACTACAAATATGTTGCTACTGCTCTAAATACATTGTTGCCCTGAATTTATCAGGCGCTATCGACAAAGTTCAAAGGTCAGCGGGAAAAGTTGTGATGGACGACTTTCTGGAGGACGACCGTGCCATGCTGACTCTGAAAATTAATCAGACGATGAGGAAATCCCAGATTTAGATTTTTTTTTTTTTTTACATTTTCAATGTAGAGTCTTCTGATGACAGTGATGGGGAAGAAACGGTGATCAACAGTGTTGTTGTCACGGAAGAAGTTAACCGAGTTTTGAAATCAGTGGAATGTCTGGTAGAAGCAAAGTATGATAAGGAGATGAATAGAATTCTGGAGTTTGCAAATGCAGATTGAGTCGAAAAGAAAACACAGAAGGCTGTTGTATAAACCATGTCTATGGATTACATCTTCAAACTAAGGGCAACCATTGCCTCCGTGACAGAGAGGGAGAAAGATCTGATGATTCTTATGGCATTGCACACAGTCAGTGGGAACCAGAGTGACTTGACACAACGGGCCAAGCAACCTGTGCAAACTAAAAGCTTGAAGTTTGATGGCTGGCAGGTTAGCTAACATTACATGTATGAACTCTGTGTAGTGATGTTATCTCAGAATGCCATTTCACATCTATAATAATGCTAAATTATTTTTATCTGGAATTTGTCTTTCAGCATCAGTAGAACACACCTGACTCTCCTCAGCAGTCATACAAGGAGAATGGTGGCCCAAGCAAGCACAGGTTACACCTGAAGCAAGAGGACTTGCAGCAAGTGGTGAACTTCATCAACAACCACACAGAGGATAATGTAATAGTGTTACCAGGACGCCACCCAGGACACAAACACTTTGGTGAAAAGCTGCTGACATCTCGTAACAAAAGCAAACATGTGACGTCTCTACAAGGAATCAATGACAACACTTGGTATGTAAAGCATAAACACATGAACATCTATGCACATTTGAACGTCTTGGCCATGTTCTGTTATAATCTCCACCCGGCACAGCCAGAAGAGGACTGGCCACACCACATAGCCTGGTTCCTCTCTAGGTTTATAATCTCCACCCCTCATAGCCTGGTTCCTCTCTAGGTTTATAATCTCCACCCCTCATAGCCTGGTTCCTCTCTAGGTTTATAATCTCCACCCCTCATAGCCTGGTTACTCTCTAGGTTTATAATCTCCACCCGGCACAGCCAGAAGAGGACTGGCCACCCCTCATAGCCTGGTTCCTTTCCAAGTTTCTTCCTAGGTTCTGGCCTTTCTAGGGAGTTTTCCCTAGCCACAGTGCTTCTACAACTGCTTTGCTTCTACAGCCATGACATAATTTTCTGGAATTTTCCAAGCTGTTTAAAGGCACAGTCAACTTAGTGTATGTAAACTTCTGACTCACTGGAATTGTGAAATAATCTGTCTGTAAACAATTGTTGGAAAAATGACTTGTGTCATGCACAAAGTAGATGACCTAACCGCCTTGCCAAAATGATAGTTTGTTAACAAGAAATTTGTGGAGTGGTTGAAAAACTAGTTTTAATGACTCCAACCTAAGTGTATGTAAACTTCTGACTTCAACTGTACATGCACCATTTCTTCACTAAATATGAAGTTGGGGAAACACGTGTGGACCTGAATTGTGATAACTGCAGTGGCCAAAACAAGAACAATTTTGTGCTCTGGTATTGTGCCTGGCGGACCATGCTCCTACACAGTCTGGACTCCTACACAAACTTGCCACACCAAGTTTACCCCCTGACTGGTGCTTCGGCCTCATCAAGCAGCGCTTCAGAAAGACCAGAGTGAACACTTTGACTGAGATTGCTGGTGTTGTGAAGGACAGCACTGTGACAGGGGTCAACATCCCACAGCTGGTTGGCCTGGAGGATGGTACGATGCTGGTGGAAAGCTATGGCTGGCAACAACACCTGACTCCGTATTTTAGGCCGCTGCTACAGATCAAGCAGTACCTAAGGCTTAAGAGGGTGTGAACAATGCTGAATGGGTGAAGACAAAGTACAGCTCTCCAGTAGGTACCAAAACATTCAAAGGTCCTTTTCTCAAAAGTGAGTTTACAGGTTTATCAACTTTCAAAGCAGAAGTACTTTCCTAATGTTACTCAAATGGAGTGTATGATATACAATTTTGTAGTTCCGGTCGGTCACATATTATGTCTGTTTGGGCTTCTGGCTGTCAATTTGCAGTCTACAAATGATTTGTAGTTATGTTGCAGCCCCTGACCAATCCACTCAAGGAAGAAATGTACCTGTGGCTGAATGGAGTTGAGACCTGCTGTAAAGGATATTAAGCAGCAGCAAAGAATGGAAAGTAACCAAAGGATACAGTAGGCCTAGCTTACTTGAAAGCAAGGATAGGTAGCCTAGCAGTTATAAGCATGGGGAAATTACCCGAATGGTTACTGGTGCGAATCCCTGAGCTGACTCGGTGAAAAATCTGTCGATGTGTTCTTGAACAAGGCACTTAGTCCTAATTGCTCTTGTAAGTTGCTCTGGATAAGAGTGTCTGCTAAATTACATGTACCTCACAACAAAGTTAACACGGTAACCCTGTACATTTTGAATGAATAACAAAGAAACAAACTATCGATAACTATGTCTAGTTGAACACAGAGTAAAACTGTAAATACATGTGAATTGGATAGCCTATGGCATGGCTTCTCAAAGTGGGTCCTCGGTGTGAAGGAATCCGCTCTGATGACAGAATGGAGCGAATAGAGGATAGGAGAAGAGAGAGGAATGGGGAGATGGAGAGGAGAAAATATAATGAAGAGAGATACAGTGCAGATATGATCCAAAGAAAACATGTTACAGCCTACTGTTTATGTGTCCTTTAGAGTTTAGGCTGTTAATTATTCCTTACAGTTACATTCAGATAAATCATCTATTTTCCAGGACGACCATGAAGGCTTCTTCAGAATAAAACCCAATCATCTAACAAGGACAGGACACAGCTAAAACATATACAATAACATACATTACATCTACATAGGCCTAACATGAAATGAGAAACAGTAATCTAACCCAATATCTTTGTTATTCTATACATAGCCACACTATGGAGCTATTGGGTGCTGCTGGGTAAGGTGTTCAACAGAGAGGTGTTTGTGAGCCAAGGACACAAGATCAAACACCAGTCATGGTTTGTGAGTGAGGAAAATATACTGTTCACCAAGGAGCGTGACGTCCAATACATATGGAGCATACATACTTAGTCCTGCCAAGGAAGGGTAGATCTTCATCTCATTGGCTGAGGAGGAGGAGGAGTAGACCTAGTGATCTGATTGGCTGAGCTGCAGTGTGAGGTGTTCTTGCGTAACCGTGGGATACGGTGGTGTTCTGTTCTGTGTTTCCAGGTGACAGCGTCTAATGAGGGTTCTGGCCCAACAACCTGACAGATCCTCTGATTGGAATGTTAATTTAGCTTCTGTTAACGAGTAGAGTGAGAGAGAGAGAGGGAGAGGGGGGGACAGGGGGTATAGAGAGTGTGATTCACCATTCTCAGAAGCTCAGCCTTACAGCTGCAGAAGGCCGACAGAGGGCTTGCTTGTCTGGGAAGGGGGAAGCACGGAGAACGGGAATGTCTACTCATGGGGTTATGGGGTTTCTGAACCAAGAAACAGATAAGAAGAGGAAGGGAATCACACCTCTGTTTCCTGACTCACTCCTCTCACCCCTGAAACCCCCAGAAATGGGGGAGGATGGGGGGATGACTATTTACCGCTAAAACAGCAAGGAAGGAGAGAGAAAGAGAGAGAGAGAAAGAGAGAGAGAGAGAAGAGGGTAACATCGTGTTGTAGTTAGACACCATGCTAGCAGACACCATCAGACACCAGTAACATCAGTAACATCATGTTGCATATAAAAACACCACGCTAGCAGACACCATCAGACACCAGTAACATCAGTAACATCATGTTGCATATAAAAACACCACGCTAGCAGACACCATCAGACACCAGTAACATCATGTTGGAAATAACAACACCATACTAGCAGACACCATCAGACACCTGTAACATCATGTTGGAAATAACAACACCATACTAGCAGACACCATCAGACACCTGTAACATCATGTTGGAAATAACAACACCATAACAGCAGACACCAGTAACATAATGTTGGTGTTAAAAACACCATGCAGCAGACACCAGTAACATCATGTTGTAGTTAACAACACCATACGAGCAGACATCATCAGACACCAGTAACATCATGTTGTAGTTAACAACACCATACGAGCAGACATCATCAGACACCAGTAACATCATGTTGTAGTTAACAACACCATACGAGCAGACATCATCAGACACCAGTAACATCTTCTTGTAGTTAACAACACCATACTAGCAGACATCAGTAACATCATGTTGTAGTTAACAACACCATGCAAGCACACACCATCAGGCACCAGTAATGTAATTTTGTAGTTAACGTTCTCCTTTAACATTAAACATGCTAAAAAGGTTCTCTGAATGGTTTTGCTAACATAGATAGAATGTTCCCCTAACTCATGGAAAATTACCCTCTCAAACATTAGGGGAACATTAAATGTTTAAAAAATGTTCTCTCTGCCTAAAATGTTTAGCTGGGTATCCAGTCAAGGAATTAGAGGGTACCTCTGCTCTACAGCTGCAGACATCTGTTTTGAACCCTTAGGGAGCTAACACGATTCTTCAGGTCAGCTCTCATACTCGGTTCTCATTCATCAACGTTGAGGATTGTACATCATCAGTCACAGGCTTCATTAGGAAATATAGTGATGATATTGTACCCACAATAATAATCCTGACATACCCCAAACTAAATGGATGAACGGAGAAATCCATACCATGCTGAGAGTCTGTACTGCAGCATTCAACTTCAGCAGAACGAACCCTGATTACTTGGTGGTGCACGATGCATACAAGGCAAGCAGGTTTCAGCACCGCAAATGCATTAGGGATGCAAAAAGACAATACTGGCACAAACTTGAATCGATGTTCGACAACACAGACTCACGAAGCGTGTGGCAAGAACTACAGACCACAGACTACATAGGCAAATCCGACTGTGTGCTGCCTACCAAAGCTTCCCTCCCAGACAAACTTAACACATTTTATGCTTGCTTTGAGACAGACAATACTGAGCCATCCAGGAGGGCTCTCGCTGCTCCGGACGACCAGGTGCTTTCGCTCTCCGAGGCTGACGTGAGGAAAACTCTTATAAAAGTGAATACTCACAAAGCCGCCGGCCCACATGCCATCCCTGGCCGCGTCCTCAGAGTGTTTGCTGACCAGCTGGAGGGTGTCTTCTTTGACATCTTCAACCTGTTCCTGTCCCAGGCTGTAGTCTCCACTTGCTTCAAGGAGATCACAATCATCCCAGTGCCCAAGTAAAGCAAGGTGACATGCCCAAATGACTATCACCTTGTCACACTCACCCCGGTCATCATGAAGTGCTTGAGAAGCTGGTCATGGTCCACATCAAGGCCAGCATGCCAGGCACATTGATTACAGCATTCAACACTATTGCCTCCTCCAAGCTTGACACTAAGCTCATAGCCCTGGGTCTGGACACCACCCTCTGCAACTGGATCCTGGACTTCCTGATGGGCAGACCAGAGGCTGTCAGGATTGGCAATAACACCTCCTTCACACTGACTCTTAACCCCATCATTAAGTTTGCTGATGACACCACGGTTGTAGGCCTAGTAACCAACAACAACGAATAAGCCTATAGGGAAGAGGTAAGTGAACTGGCATTGTGTCGCCAAGACAACAACCTCTTCCTGTCGACTTCAGGAAGCATTTTAGGGAACAAGCCCCTAACCACATTAACTGGACTGCAGTAGAGAGTCAGCAGTTTTAAGCTCCTCACTGTTCACATCACTGAGGACTTGACATTGACTACAACATCACCACTCTTGTGAAGAGAGCGCAACGACACCTCTACTTCCTAAAATGGCTGACGAAATTTGGCAAGCCACCCCGGATCTTCTCCAGATTCTACCACTGCATTTCAATAGGGTTGTGATAGGACGCATCACAGCCTGCAATAGGAATTGCTCCGTCCATGACAGCAAAAGCCCTCCATCGTGGTGAAGACAGCCCAGTACATCACTTGAAACAGTGCCTGAGGAAGTCCCAGAGCATCATCAAGGACCCCATACACCCCAGCCATGAGCTATTCACTCCCTTACCGACGGTCGGGAAGACTGTATCGGAGCATGTCTGATACCAACAGACTCAAAGACAATTTCTATCAACAAGCCATCAGACTGCTGAACACTTGAACTGGACAAAGCACCTGCTCTGATTCTCCGCACCTTTGCACACATGCTGTAAAGAAAGACCTAGTTAAACTGCAGCTGGCCCAGAACAGAGTGGCATGTCTTGTTCTAGATGAACCCAGAAAGAGGGCTAATATTAATACTATGCATGCCAGTCTCTCTAGGCTGAGAGTTGAGGACAGACTGACTGCCTCACTTCTTGTTTTTGTAAGAAACATTAATATGTTGGAAATTGTTTGCAAAGTCAATTTACACACAGACATGCCACCAGGGGTCTTTTCACAGTCCCCAGGTCCAGAACAAATTCAAGTAAACGTACAGTATTATACACAGCCATGAGTGCATGGAACTCCCTTCCATCTTTTATAGGGCAAGTGAACAGCAAACCTGGTTTCAAGAAACAAATAAAATAGCACCTCACGGCACAATGCCTCTTCCCCCATGTGACCTACTTGTTGTGTGTATGTACTGATATATATGGGTAACTGATAGATACACACACACACTGCTCGGAGTAACCCGGGATTGTAAACTGTCATGGTAAAAACATATTTATACAACAGTAGCTAAGGTAGGGGTAAGTCTGTCCATAATAAAGCACTGCTCTACCTTCTTAACAACACTATCAACAAGACAGGTCCTACAGGCTCTAGTTTGTCACACCTGGACTACTGTTCAGTCGTGTAGTCAGGTGCCACAAAGAGGGACTTAGGAAAATTGCAATTGGCTCAGAACAGGAAAGCAAAGCTGACCCTTGGATGAGAGACCTGGGCCAACTCTTAGGTTTATGACTAAATAGGTTTAGGTTCATGACTAACTTGTAGGTTTATGACTAAATAGTAAATATCTCTGAGTGCTGATTAATGGACCGCAAGGATTTCATCATCAGGAAGTAGAGAGGTCGGGGGCCATGGTATGCCTACCCTGACCTGTCCTGCTGTGCGCCCTGCCCTCCTGTCCTCTTCTTTCCTATCCTTTTCTGTCCTGCCCTCTTGTCCTGTCCTGCTGTGCGCCCTGTCCTCCTGCCTTTTCCTGTCCTTTCAAGTCCTGCCCTGCCCTATCCTCCTTTCCTGCCTCCTGTCCTGTCCTTCCCTGTCCTGTGTCCTGCCCTGTCCTCTTCTGTCCTCCTGTCCTGTCCTGCTGTCCTGTCCTGTTCTGTGTCCTGCCCTGTTCTGTCCTCCTGTCCTGTCCTGTTCTGTGTCCTGCCCTGTTCTGTCCTCCTGTCCTTTCCTTTTCTGTCCTGTCCTGCTGTCCTCTTCTTTCTTATCCTGTTCTGTCCTGCCCCTGTCCTGTCTTGTCCTCCTGTCTGGTTCTGTCCTCCTGACTGTCCAAAGGGAAGTTTGCAACATTCACCCTCCTGAAAAACAAGCTCGCTCTCTCTCTCACACACACACACACACACACACACACACACACACACACACACACACACACACACACACACACACACACACACACACACACACACACACACACACACACACACACACACACACACACACAATGTTTTACATGCAGCGTGATTGTAAGACTTAATCAGTAACCGTGTGGACAGCAGCGTGTGTGCAATCTCCTAGAGCCTAGGACCTTCAGATTGATTGTCACTAGTTACCATAGCCACAAAGTCATAAACACCCCTATTTCTACTATTTCTCTTCTTAAAATCAACTCTAACCTCAACTCTAACCTTAAGTAAACTGCTAACCTTATGCCTAACCTTAAATTAAGACCAAAAAGTACATTTTTACGATATAGCCAATTCTGACTTTGCGGCTGTGGTAACTAGTGGAAACCACAAGTGGAAACCAGTACACTGCCCTGAACTTAGTCACGGTCACTAGACAGCTACCACCGGTTCCTCAACCCTGCCCCTTAGAGGCTGCTGCCCTATGTACATAGTCATGAAATCACTGGTCATTTAATAATGGAACACTGGTCATCTTAATAATGGAACACTGGTAATAATGGAACGCTGGTCACCTTTAATAATGGAACACTGGTCACCTTAATAATGGAACACTGGTCATCTTAATAATGGAACACTGGTAATAATGAAACACTGGTCACCTTAATAATGGAACACTGGTCATCTTAATAATGGCACACTGGTCACCTTAATAATGGAACACTGGTAATAATGGAACACTGGTCACTTCAATAATGGAACACTGGTTACCTTAATAATGGAACACTGGTAATAATGGAACACTGGTCACCTTAATAATGGAACACTGGTAATAATGGAACACTGGTAATAATGGAACACTGGTCACCTTAATAATGGAACACTGGTCACCTTAATAATGGAACACTGGTCACCTTAATAATGGAACACTGGTCACCTTAATAATGGAACACTGGTCATCTTAATAATGGAACACTGGTCACCTTAATAATGGAACACTGGTCACCTTAATAATGGAACACTGGTCACCTTAATAATGGAACACTGGTCACCTTAATAATGGAACACTGGTCAACTTAATAATGTTTACATACTGTTTAACCCATTTCATACTGCATGTAAACTGTATTTATAGTCAAGGCCATCCTATTAAACTATTGCTGTATATATATATATCAAATCAAGTCATATTGGTCGCATACACATGCTTGTGTTCCTAGCTCCAACAGTGCAGTAGTATAGAACAATTCACAACAAGACACAGATCTAAAAGTAAAAGAATGGAATTAAGAAATATATAAATATTAGGACGAGCAATGTCGGAGTGGCATTGACTAAAATACAGTAGAAAATAATTCAGTATATACATATGAGATGAGTAAAGTAGTATGTAAACATTATTATAGTTATTACCGGATCTGGCCCGGGTATCCTGGAGGGATATTGACCTCATCCTGTCAGTCGAGGATGCCTGGTCGTTCTTTAAAAGTAATTTCCTTACCATCTTAAATGAGCAAGCCCCTTTCAAAGAATGTAGAACTAAGAACAGATATAGTCCTTGGTTCACTCCAGACCTGACTGTCCTTGATCAGCACAAAAAACATCCTGTGGCGGACTACAATAGCATCGAATAGTCCCCGTGATATGCAACTGTTCAGGGAAGTCAAGAACCAATACATGCAGTCAGCCAGGAAAGCAAAGACTAGCTTTTTCAAACAGAAATTTGCATCCTGTAGCTCTAACTCCAAAAAGGTTTGGGACACTGTAAAGTCCATGGAGAAAAAGAGCACCTCCTCCCAGCTGCCCACTGCACTGAGGCTAGGTGACACGGTCACCACAGATAAATCCATGATAATCAAGAATTTCAATAAGCATTTCTCTACGGCTGGCCATGCTTTCCTCCTGGCTACCCATACCCCGGCCAACAGCTCCATCCCCCCCACAGCTACTTGCCGAGCCTCCCCAGGTTCTCCTTCACCAAAATCCAGATTGCAGATGTTCTGAAAGAGCTGCAAAACCTGGACCCGTCCAAATCAGTTGGGCTAGACAATCTGGACCCTCTATTTCTAAAACAATCCGCCGCCATTGTTGCAACCCCTATTACCAGTCTGTTCAACCTCTCCTTCATATCGCCTGAGATCCCTAAAGATTGGAAAGCTGCCGTAGTCATCCCCCTCTTCAAAGGGGGTGACACTCCAGACCCAAACTGTTATAAACCTATATCCATCCTGCCCTGCCTCTCTAAAGTCTTCGAAAGCCAAGTTAATAAACAGATCACTGACCATTTTGAATCCCACCATACCTTCTCCGCTGTGCAATCCGGTTTCCGAGCTGGTCACGGGTGCACGAATAAGGTACTAAACGATATCCTAACTGCTATTGGGGTGGCAGGGTAGCCTAGTGGTTAGAGCGTTGGACTAGTAACTGGATGGTTGCAAGTTCAATTCCCCGAGCTGACAAGGTACAAATCTGTCATTCTGCCCCTGAACAGGCAGTTAACCCACTGTTCCTAGGCTATCATTGAACATAAGAATCTGTTCTCAACTGACTTGCCTAGTTAAATATAGGTAAAACATTTTTTATTTTTTTAAATTAAAGACAGTACTGTGTAGCTGTCTTCATCGACCTGGCCAAGGCTTTCGACTCTGTCAATCACTGTATTCTTATCGACAGACTCAATAGCCTTGGTATCTCAAATGACTGCCTCGCCTGGTTCACCAACTGCTTCGCAGACAGAGTTCAGTGTGTAAAATTGGAGGGCCTGTTGTCCGGACCTCTGGCAGTCTCTAGGGGGTACCACAGGGTTCAATTATAGGGCCGACTCTCTTCTCTGTATATATCAATGATGTCGTCTGCGTAGAGGTGGATCAGGGAATCACCGACAGCAAGAGCGACATCATTGATATATACAGAGAAAAGTGTGGCCCTTCTTTGGACACTGTGTTAACGAACCTCCAAACGAGCTTCAATGCTATACAACACTCCTTCTGTGGCCTCGAACTGCTCTTAAACGCTAGTAAAACCAAATGCATGCTTTTCAACCGTTCGCTGCCTGCACCCACCCACCCGACTAGCATCACTACCCTGGGCGGTTCTGACCTAGAATATGTGGGCAACTACAAATACCTAAGTGTCTGGCTTGACTATAAACTCTCCTTCCAGACTCATATTAAACATCTCCAATCCAAAATCAAATCTAGAATCGGCTTTCTATTTCGCAACCAAGCCTCCTACACTCACGCCGCCTAACTTACCCTAGTAAAACTGACTATCCTACCGATCCTCGACATCGGCAATGTCTTCTACAAAATAGCTTCCAATACCCTACTCAGCAAATTGGATGCAGTCTATCACAGTGCTCTCCGTTTTGTTACCAAAGCCCCTTATACCACCCACCACTGCGACCCACTTCTTGGGCTCAGTGCTAGTGAATGATGCTCAACCTGTCTTCATCATAAGGGAGGTTTCTGAGTCAAAGGTGAACAAGGTGATTAGCTCAGTAAAGAACTCCAAAGCCAAATATGTGTTTGGGCTGGACTCTACCTTTCTTAAAAACTACAAAGAGTCACTCATTGGCCTCATTACTAAGGTCACCAACACAACTATTGGTCTGGGGGTGTTTCCAAGTGTATGGAAGTCGACCATAATAACGGCCATCTTGAAATCGGGCCACACTGCTGACGTGAGTAACTACAGGCTCATTAGTATACTACCTGTGGTGTCGAAGGTTGTTGAAAAGTGTGTAGCAGAACAACTGATTGCCCACCTCAACAACAGCCCCCTCACAGTACACTCCATGCAGTTTGGCTTCAGAGCGAAACACTCCACAGAAACGGCCAAGTGCCTTCTTGTTGTGAAAGGGGGCGTTGATGGGGCTGTGTTTCTGGACCTAAGGAATGATTTTGAGATTCTCATCAAAAAATTGTCCAAGTTCAACTTTTCCCCCGATGCCTTGAGATGGATGAAATCATACCTTGAAGGCAGAACTCAGTGTGTCAGAGTGAGCAATGAGCTGTCGCCCACTCTTAGCTATGATGTGGGCATTCCCCAAGGGTCAATACTGGGGCCCCTCCTGTTCAGCCTGTACATTAATGATCTGCCTTCTGTCTGTACTGGGTCTGAAGTTAAAATGTATGTAGATGATACAGTGATATATGTGCATGCAAAGAGCAAACAACAAGCTGCACAAGAACTCACTACTGTAATGCATTGCTTGCTGTTCGGAGTTTTAGGCTGGGTTTCTGTACAGCACTTTGAGATATCAGCTGATGTAAGAAGGGCTATATAAATACATTTGATTTAATTTTATGGTCTAGGTTACAAAGTGGCTCAGTGACTCGTGTTTGCAACTCTGTCTACCTAACAAAGACTTGTAGATAACCTGGAGTCAGTGGGTTTGGCAACGAATATGAAGCGAGGGCCAGCCAACGAGAGCATACAGGTCGCAGTGGTGGGTGGTATATGGGGCTTTGGTGACAAAATGGTTGGTACTGTAATGGAGGCTATTTTGTAAATGACATCGCAGAAGTCAAACATAGTCAGTTTTACGAGGGTATGTTTGGCAGTATGAGTGAAGGATGTTTTGTTGCCAAATAGGAAGCCGATTCTAGATTTAATTTTGGATTGGAGATGCTTAATGTGAGTCTGGAAGGAGAGTTTACAGTCTAACCAGACACCTAGGTATTTGTAGTTGTCCACATATTCTAAGTCAGAACCATCCAGAGTAGTGATGCTGGACGGGCGGGCAGGCGCAGGCAGCAATCGGTTGAAGAGCATGCATTTAGTTTTACTTGCATTTAAGAGCAGTTGGAGGCCACGGGAGTTGTATGGCATTGAAGCTTGTTTGGAGGTTAGTTACACAGTGTCCAAAGAAGGGCCACACTTTTCGTACGGGTCCTCTTGGGCAGGAAAAGCTAGGTCCCATGCCGCTGATAAACATTGAGCCTCGTACGGATCCTTTCTGCAATGGATCTCGGTGTATGATTGTATAAATCCACCGTGTAGAAGTCAAACTGCAAATTGTTTGCCTCGCAGTGGAATTGGGGGCTCTGACCTGTGGGGATAAGAGGATCAGCATCTACCCCGATCTGAGTGCTGAACTGCTAAAACAGAGTGACCAACAATGAGGTGAGATGCAAGCTAAACCTGAGATGAGGCTTCATCCACAAGGCAAAACTCATCTTGATCTAATAGAATACAACACACACGTTTCCACTGGCAAGGAGACTCAAGACTTCTTCGATAAACACATCAAGCACAACACCTCAATCAGCCTGACTAACCGGTGTCTGTATGTAGCCTCGCTACTGTATGTAGCCTCGCTACTGTATGCAGCCTCTCTACTGTATGCAGCCTCTCTACTGTATGTAGCCTCGCTACTGTATATAGCCTCTCTACTGTATGTAGCCTCGCTACTGTATGTAGCCTCGCTACTGTATGTAGCCTCTCTACTGTATGCAGCCTCGCTACTGTATGCAGCCTCTCTACTGTATGTAGCCTCGCTACTGTATATAGCCTCTCTAGTGTATGTAGCCTCTCTAGTGTATGTAGCCTCGCTACTGTATATAGCCTCTCTGCTGTATGTAGCCTCTCTACTGTATGTAGCCTCTCTACTGTATATAGCCTCTCTACTGTATGTAGCCTCGCTACTGTATGTAGCCTCTCTACTGTATATAGCCTCTCTACTGTATATAGCCTCTACTGTATATAGCCTCTCTACTGTATGTAGCCTCTCTACTGTATGTAGCCTCGCTACTGTATGTAGCCTCTCTACTGTATGTATCCTCTCTACTGTATATAGCCTCTCTACTGTGTGTAGCCTCTACTGTATATAGCCTCTCTACTGTATATAGCCTCGCTACTGTATGTTATCTCGCTACTGTATGTAGCCTCGCTACTGTATTTAGCCTCGCTACTGTTTTTCTACTGTTGTTTTTATTTCTTTACTTAACCAATTGTTCACCTAATACCTTCTTTGCACTATTGGTTAGAGCCTGTAAGTAAGCATTTCACTGTGTATTCGGCGCACGTGACAAATAAACTTTGATTTGACTCACAAGGGGACGAGCCGACCCCAATTTGACTGGCTCAATATTGAGGTATACTACCCACGAACAATCACGCAGCCTATGGCTGTGATGCTGCCCTCAGCATAAGACTATGGTAAACACATCTCCTAAATGGGGTAAAAGGAACACTAATATTATTAACATCATTATCATCATCATTATTATTATTATCGTTACCATTGCTGAACATTGGACTTCATTATCATATTGCCGGACATTGATACAATGATGACTCCATGCCAATTAATGAACAATATATTAAAGGGAAATATCTAGTCAGTTATCCAACTGAATGTATTTAACTGAAATGTGCCTCTCCGCATTTAACCCAACCCCTCTGAATTAGAGAGGAGCGGGGGGCTGCCTTATTCGACATCCATGCCTTCAGCGCCCGGGGAACAGTGGGTTAACTGACAGATTTTTACCTTGTCAGCTCAGGGATTCAATCCTGCAAACTTCCGGTTACTGGCCCAACGCTCTAATCATCAGGCTACCTGACGGCTATGGCCAGTCCCATATGGGCTAAACTGTTGAAAAGTTCAGTCCCCGGATTTTGTTAAATAAAAAAATAAACATCATAATTCAGCCTAAATCGAATCTCTCATTTCTCTCAAAAAAATTGAAAAAGCTTTTCAGCAGCAACTCACTGCCTCCCTAAAGACAAACAATGTTTACGAAATGCTTCAGTCTGGTTTTAGATCCCATCATAGCGCTGAGACTGCACTCGTGAAGGTGGTAAATTAACTTTTAATGGTGTCAGACCGAGGCTCTGCATCTGTCCACGTGCTCTAAGACCTTAGTGCTGCTTTTGAAACCATTGATTGTGACATTCTTTTGGAGAGATTGTAAACCCAAATTGGTCTACACTGACAAGTTCTTGCCTGGTTTAGATCTTATCTGTCTGAAAGATATCAGTTTGTCTCTGTGGATGGTTTGTCCTCTGACAAATCAACTGTAAGTTTTGCTGTTCCTCAAGGCTCCGTTTTAGAACCACTACTGTTTTCCCTATATATTTTACATCTTGGTGATGTAATTCGGAAACATAATGTTAACTTTCACTGCTATGCCGACGATACACAGCTATACATTTCGATGAAACATGGTGAAGTCCCAAACTTGCCCTTCCTGGAAGCCTGTGTTTCAGACATAATGGATGGCGGCAAATGTTTTACTTTTAAACTCGGACAAAACAGAGGCTGGTTCTAGGTCCCAAGAAACAAAGATATCTGCTGTTGGATCTGACAATTAATCTTTGAAAAGAAGGTCGACGACATCCGATCCTCGTTTGCTAAGTCAAACGACACCGCTGGTTCTGCTCACACTGCCCTACCCTGTGCTCTGACCTCTTTCTCCCCTCTCTCTCCAGATGAAATCTCGCTTCTTGTGACGGCCGGCCGCCCAACAACCTGCCCGCTTGACTCTATCCCCTCCTCTCTTCTCCAGACCATTTCCGGGGACCTTCTCCCTTACCTCACCTCGCTCATCAACTCATCCCTGACCGCTGGCTACGTCCCTTCCGTCTTCAAGAGAGCGAGAGTTGCACCCCTTCTGAAAAAACCTACACTCGATCCCTCCGATGTCAACAACTACAGACCAGTATCCCTTCTTTCTTTTCTCTCCAAAACTCTTGAACGTGCCGTCCTTGGCCAGCTCTCCCGCTATCTCTCTCAGAATGACCTTCTTGATCCAAATCAGTCAGGTTTCAAGACTAGTCATTCAACTGAGACTGCTCTTCTCTGTATCACGGAGGCGCTCCGCACTGCTAAAGCTAACTCTCTCTCCTCTGCTCTCATCCTTCTAGACCTATCGGCTGCCTTCGATACTGTGAACCATCAGATCCTCCTCTCCACCCTCTCCGAGTTGGGCATCTCCGGCGCGGCCCACGCTTGGATTGCGTCCTACCTGACAGGTCGCTCCTACCAGGTGGCGTGGCGAGAATCTGTCTCCTCGCCACGCGCTCTCACCACTGGTGTCCCCCAGGGCTCTGTTCTAGGCCCTCTCCTATTCTCGCTATACACCAAGTCACTTGGCTCTGTCATAACCTCACATGGTCTCTCCTATCATTGCTATGCAGACGACACACAATTAATCTTCTCCTTTCCCCTTCTGATGACCAGGTGGCGAATCGCATCTCTGCATGTCTGGCAGACATATCAGTGTGGATGACGGATCACCACCTCAAGCTGAACCTCGGCAAGACGGAGCTGCTCTTCCTCCCGGGAAGGACTGCCCGTTCCATGATCTCGCCATCACGGTTGACAACTCCATTGTGTCCTCCTCCCAGAGCGCTAAGAACCTTGGCGTGATCCTGGACAACACCCTGTCGTTCTCAACCAACATCATGGCGGTGGCCCGTTCCTGTAGGTTCATGCTCTACAACATCCGCAGAGTACGACCCTGCCTCACACAGGAAGCGGCGCAGGTCCTAATCCAGGCACTTGTCATCTCCCGTCTGGATTACTGCAACTCGCTGTTGGCTGGGCTCCCTGCCTGTGCCATTAAACCCCTACAACTCATCCAGAACGCCGCAGCCCGTCTGGTGTTCAACCTTCCCAAGTTCTCTCACGTCACCCCGCTCCTCCGCTCTCTCCACTGGCTTCCAGTTGAAGCTCGCATCCGCTACAAGACCATGGTGCTTGCCTACGGAGCTGTGAGGGGAACGGCACCGCAGTACCTCCAGGCTCTGATCAGGCCCTACACCCAAGCAAGGGCACTGCGTTCATCCACCTCTGGCCTGCTCGCCTCCCTACCATTGAGGAAGTACAGTTCCCGCTCAGCCCAGTCAAAACTGTTCGCTGCTCTGGCCCCCAATGGTGGAACAAACTCCCTCACGACGCCAGGACAGCGGAGTCAATCACCACCTTCCGGAGACACCTGAAACCCCACCTCTTCAAGGAATACCTAGGATAGGATAAGTAATCCTTCTCACCACCCCCCCCCTTAATGATTTAGATGCACTATTGTAAAGTGGCTGTTCCACTGGATGTCAGAAGGTGAATTCACCAATTTGTAAGTCGCTCTGGATAAGAGCGTCTGCTAAATGACTTAAATGTAAATGTAATGATGGTTGTAGTCGTCTAAAAAAAAACTGATGGACCTCGGCATTACTCTGGAGCCTGATCTCTCTTTTGACTAACACATCAAGACTATTTCAAAGATAGCTTTTTTCCATCTTTGCAACATTGCAAAAATCATTAACTTTCTGTTCAGAAATTATGCACTTCTAGATTAGACTGCAATGCTCTACTTTCCAGCTACCCAGATAAAGCACTTCAGTTAGTGCTAAACACTGCTGCTAGAATCTTGACTAGAACCCAAAAATGTGATCATATTACTCCAGTGCTTGCCTCTCTACACTGGCTTCCTGTAAAGGGATTCTCTGCCTCTAACCCTATTACCGGGGCAGAGTCACTGACTTACTGGTGCTCTTCCATGCCATGCCTAGGATGGGTTCATCAATTGAGTGGGTTGAGTCACTGATGTGATCTTCCTGTCCGGGGTTGGTGCCCCCCCTCGGTTCTGTGCCGTGGTCTATACTCAGCCTTCCCTCAGAGTAGTTAGTTGGTGGTTTGAAGATAGCTCTCTGGTGCTGTGGGGGTTATGCTTTGGCAAAGTGGGTGGGATTATATCCTGCCTGGTTGGCTCTGTCTGGGGGTATCGTCGGACGAGGCCACAGTGTCTCCCAACCCCTCCTGTCTCAGCCTTATGCTGCAATAGTTTGTGTCGGGGGCTAGGGCCAGTCTGTTATGTCTGGAGTTTTTCTCCTGTCTTATCCAGTGTCCTGTCTGAATTTAAGTATGCTCCCTCTAATTCTCTCTCCCTCCCAGGTAGTCCTGGGACCATGCCTCAGGACCACCTGGCCTGATGACTCCTCGCTGTCCCCAGTCCTGCTGCTGCTCCAGTTTCAACTGTTCTGCCTGCGGCTATGGAACCCTGACCTGTTTACCGGACGTGCTACCTGTCCCGGACCTGCTGTTTTCGACTCTCTCTCTCTACCGAACCTGTGGTCTCGAACTCTGAATCCTCGGCTATGAAAAGCCAACTGACAATTACTCTTGAGGTGCTGATCTGTTGCACCCTCTATAATCACTGTGATTATTATTATTATTTGGCCCTGCTGGTCATCTATGAACGTTTGAACATCTTGGCCATGTACTGTTAAAATCTCCACCCGGCACAGCCAGAAGAGAACTGGCCACACCTCAGAGCCTGGTTCCTCTCTAGGTTTCTTCCTAAGTTCCTGGCTTTCTAGGGAGTTTTTCCTAGCCACCGTGCTTCTACATCTGTATTGCTTGCTGTTTGGGGTTTTAGGCTGGGTTTCTGTACAGCACTTTGTGACATTGGCTGATGTAAAAAGGGCTTTATAAATAAATTTGATTGAAATAGTCTGGGTAACCATTTGATTAGCTGTTCAGGAGTCTTATGGCTTGGGGGTAAAAGCTGTTAGGAGGTCTTTTGGATCTAGACTTGCCATGCGGTAGCAGAGAGAAGAGTCCATGACTCCCGAGTGGCGCAGCAGTCTAAGACACTGCATCTCAGTGCAAGAGGCATCGCTATTGTCCCTGGTTTGAATCCAGGCTGTATCACATCTGGCCGTGATTGGGAGTTCCATAGGGTGGTGCACAATTGGTTCCAGCGTCGTCCGGGTTTGGACAGGGTAGGCCGTCATTGCAAATAACAATTTGTTCTTAACTGACTTGACTAGTTAAATAACAGTAAAATTTTAACAATTATTTGTATGTTTAGCTCACATAATATAAGTGTCTGCATTAAGATGTCTGTAATATAATAAACATGCCAGAAACTAATGTAGACATTAACAAACTAAGCAATTCTAATAGCTTCCATAATATTATTTACGACGGGGACAGAATGCCAAGATGGAGGCGCAGTGGCTTCAACACAGTACCCCCTATCAGTCATTGTGCATATATAAATCATTGGTGAAAACAGTTGCCAATACAGTGAGCTATTGCGTTTCATAAGAACTGGCTATGATGCTAGTGTAGAACATGGGGATATGTGAAACTTCCTTCTCAGTCTGAAGTGTCCCCACCTGCTTTTCGCATGTCGCCAACTGGTAAGACGCTTCAGGAGAGCAGTCACATGTGCAAGGCAGAGATCGCGCCAGGAATGGACCGAATCGGGAGGAAGTGGTACTCGCTAAGCAAGCAGCGGGATGTTCTTTACACTCACAGTCATGCTGTGAAGCAAACTATCCAGTAATGTTGAAATCATGTATCCATGTACAGTCCCTTCGGAAAGTATTCAGACCCCTTGACTTTTTACACATTTTGTTACAGAATTATTCTAAAATTGCTTTTTTTTATCCTCAAACTACACACAATACACCATAATGACAAAGCATAAACAGGCTTTTAGAATGTTTGCAAATGTATAAAAAAAAAAATGAAATATCACATTTACATAAGTATTCAGACCCTTTCCTCAGTACTTTGTTGAAGCACCTTTGGCAACAATTACAGCCTCAAGTCTTCTTGGGTATGACGCTACAAGCTTGGCACACTTGTATTTGGGGAGTTTCTCCCATTCTTCTCTGCAGATCCTCTCAAGCTCTGTCAGGTTGGATGGGGAGCATTGCTGCACAGCCAGTTTCAGATCTCTCCAGAAATGTTAGATTGGGTTCAAGTCCAGACTCTGGCTTGACCACTAAAGGACATTCAGAGACTTGTCCCAAAGCCACTCCTGCGTTGTCTTGGCTGTGTGCTTAGGGTCGTTGTCCTGTTGGAAGGTGAACCTTCTGCCCAGTAGGAGGCCCTGAGTGTTCTGGAGCAGGTTTTCATCAAGGATCTCTGTACTTTGCTCCGTTCATCTTTCCCTCGATCTCGACTAGTCTCCCAGTCCCTGCTGCTGAAAAATATCCCCACAGCATGAGTCTGCCACCACCATGCTTCACCGTAGGGATGGTGACAGGCTTCCTCCAGATGTGACACTTGGCATTCAGGCCAAAGAGTTTAAACTTGGTTTCATCAGAGCAGAGAAATTTGTTTTCAATGTCTGAGTCTTTTGGTACCTTTTGGCCTGATTGGTGGAGTGCTGCAGAGATGGTTGTCCTTCTGGAAGATTCTCCCATCTCAACAAATAAACTCTGGAACTGTCAGAGCGACCATCGCATTCTTGGTCACCTCCCTGACCAAGGCCCTTCTCCCCCGTTTGCTCAGTTTGACCAGGCGGCCAGCTCTAGGAAGAGTCTTGGTGGTTCCAAACTTATTCCATTTAAGAATGATGGAGGCCACTGTGTTCTTGGGGACCTTCAATGCTGGATAAATGTTTTAGTACCCTTCTCCAGATCTGTGCCTCGACACAATCCTGTCTCGGCGCTCCACGGACAATTCTTTCAACCTCGTGGTTTGGTTTTTGCTCTGACATGCACTGTCAACTGTGGGGCATTTTATAGACAGGTGTGTGCCTTTCCAAATCATGTCCAATCAATTGTTTCTACAATCAGGTTGTAGAAACATCTCAAGGATGATCAATTGAAACAGGATGCACCGGAGCTCAATTTCGAGTCTCGTAGCAAAGGTTTTGAATACATATGTAAATCAAATCAAATTTTATTTGTCACATACACATGGTTAGCAGATGTTAATGCGATTGAAGCGAAATGCTTGTGCTTCTAGTTCCGACAATGCAGTAATAACCAACAAGTAATCTAACTAACAATTCCAAAACTACTGTTTTATACACACAAGTGTAAGGGGATAAAGAATATGTACATAAAGATATATGAATGAGTGATGGTACAGAGCAGCATAGATACAGTAGATGGTATCGAGTACAGTATATACATATGAGATGAGTATGTAAACAAAGTGGCATAGTTAAAGTGGCTAGTGATACATGTATTACATAAAGATGCAGTAGATGATAGAGTATACATATGAGATGAATAATGTAGGGTATGTAAACATTATATTAGGTAGCATTGTTTAAAGTGGCTAGTGATATATTTTACATAATTTCCCATCAATTCCCATTATTAAAGTGGCTGGAGTTGAGTCAGTGTGTTGGCAGCAGCCACTCAATGTTAGTGGTGGCTGTTTAACAGCCTGATGGCCTTGAGATAGAAGCTGTTTTTCAGTCTCTCGGTCCCAGCTTTGATGCACCTGTACTGACCTCGCCTTCTGGATGATAGCGGGGTGAACAGGCAGTGGCTCGGATGGTTGTTGTCCTTGATGATCTTTATGGCCTTCCGGTAACATCGGGTGGTGTAGGTGTCCTGGAGGGCAGGTAGTTTGCCCCCGGTGATGCGTTGTGCAGACCTCACTACCCTCTGGAGAGCCTTACGGTTGTGGGCGGAGCAGTTGCCGTACCAGGCGGTGATACAGCCCGCCAGGATGCTCTCGATTGTGCATCTGTAGAAGTTTGTGAGTGCTTTTGGTGACAAGCCAAATTTCTTCAGCCTCCTGAGGTTGAAGAGGCGCTGCTGCGCCTTCTTCACAATGCTGTCTCTGTGGGTGGACCAATTCAGTTTGTCTGTGATGTGTATGCCGAGGAACTTAAAACTTACTACCCTCTCCACTACTGTTCCATCGATGTGGATAGGGGGGTGTTCTCTCTGCTGTTTCCTGAAGTCCACAATCATCTCCTTAGTTTTGTTGACGTTGAGTGTGAGGTTCTTTTCCTGACACCACACTCCGAGGGCCCTCACCTCCTCCCTGTAGGCCGTCTCGTCGTTGTTGGTAATCAAGCCTACCACTGTTGTGTCGTCCGCAAACTTGATGATTGAGTTGGAGGCGTGTGGCCATGCAGTCGTGGGTGAACAGGGAGTACAGGAGAGGGCTCAGAACGCACCCTTGTGGGGCCCCAGTGTTGAGGATCAGCGGGGTGGAGATGTTGTTGCCTACCCTCACCACCTGGGGGCGGCCCGTCAGGAAGTCCAGTACCCAGTTGAACAGGGCGGGGTCGAGACCCAGGGTCTCGAGCTTGATGACGAGCTTGGAGGGTACTATGGTGTTAAATGCCGAGCTGTAGTCGATGAACAGCATTCTCACATAGGTATTCCTCTTGTCCAGATGGGTTAGGGCAGTGTGCAGTGTGGTTGAGATTGCATCGTCTGTGGACCTATTTTGGCGGTAAGCAAATTGGAGTGGGTCTAGGGTGTCAGGTAGGGTGGAGGTGATATGGTCCTTGACTAGTCTCTCAAAGCACTTCATGATGACGGAAGTGAGTGCTACGGGGCTGTAGTCGTTTAGCTCAGTTACCTTAGCTTTCTTGGGAACAGGAACAATGGTGGCCCTCTTGAAGCTTGTGGGAACAGCAGACTGGGATAGGGATTGATTGAATATGTCCGTAAACACACCAGCCAGCTGGTCTGCGCATGCTCTGAGGGCGCGGCTGGGGATGCCGTCTGGGCCTGCAGCCTTGCGAGGGTTAACACGTTTAAATGTTTTACAAGTTATTTAGTCTGCCTGGGAGCAAGACATCCTGGTCCGTGACTGGGCTGGTTTTCTTTTTGTAATCCGTGATTGACTGTAGACCCTGCCACATACCTCTTGTGTCTGAGCCGTTGAATTGAGATTCTACTTTGTCTCTATACTGACGCTTAGCTTGTTTGATTGCCTTGCGGAGGGAATAGCTGCACTGTTTGTATTCGGTCATGTTTCCGGTCACCTTGCCCTGATTAAAAGCAGTGGTTCGCGCTTTCAGTTTCACGGGAATGCTGCCATCAATCCACGGTTTCTGGTTTGGGAATGTTTTAATCGTTGCTATGGGAACGACATCTTCAATGCACGTTCTAATGAACTCGCACACCGAATCAGCGTATTCGTCAATGTTGTTGTCTGACGCAATACGAAACATATCCCAGTCCACGTGATGGAAGCAGTCTTGGAGTGTGGAATCAGATTGGTCGACTTCCGGCGCCGACAGAGATGGCCGCCTCGCTTCGCGTTCCTAGGAAACTATGCAGTTTTTTGTTTTTTTTTACGTGTTATTTCTTACATTAGTACCCCAGGTCCAGGTCATCATCTAAATAAGGTATTTGTTCTATATTTGTAATTCTGAAAATCTGTTTTCACTTTGTCATGAAGGGATTTTAGAAACACATAAAATAGGCTTACTCTGGCATGACTTTTGATAACCATGTCAATCTCTTTCGGACAAGGTGACTTTTTTCAATATAATTTGCCTGTATTTACCCCCCCAACAATTAAATGCTAATTAGCTGCTAATGTGACTATTGTAAAGAACTATACATGCCATGATGATCTGGACGTGACTGCCCAATCAAGGCAAAGGTAAGAATCTCTGGATTAACTATCTAATGTTAGCTAAATTTAGTAATGAATGAACTGGCTACATTTCTATATATTAACAATTCTGTGAACTGTCTTGTGCAAGTTTTAAATTGACACAATATCTGTTAGCAAAGATGTCAGCTTGAGATGACGTTCAAGAGCTTGCAGGGATTTGTAGTTTTGTCTACTTTAATGCTAATTAGCATTTTCGAATCTGAGAGTAAAAAGAGGAATATATTGATAAGTCACCTTGTCCAAGAGAGATTTACATGATTATCAAAACATCACGCCATGGATGGAAAAACGTTGGAACCATTTCCCTTTGACTGCTAGGTTTTATGGGTATTATGACACCTTCACTATGGGGCTGTATTGACAGTGAAAGTTACAGCTAATTTTGGGATTGTATCTCGATTTGTTCTCCTTAAATAAAAGGTCATCTGATTTATTTGTTTGATCAACCTTTTCGCCACCAGCTCCTGATATCAGGGCATAAAACCTAGTCTCTTGAATTAGCCCAGCTGGCGCAAATGTGCACTTGGCCCGAGCTCGTTTCCCTGGCTAAACTATCTGAACTATGCTAGTTTTCATCCTCATTCCCAAACTTCATAAATACTGCACCCTCAACTTCAAAACTAGTTATACAATATTGTAACTAAGAAATTTGATGGAAAGAAACTTGAAATGGTGTATTGTTTTGTTGGAATAGCCATGACTGGTTCAGCATATCTGTCATGAGATGATGGTGGCGACGGATGTCATTGCTGGAATAGCCATGACTGGTTCAGCATATCTGTCATGAGATGATGGTGGCGACGGATGTCATTGCTTCTTAACGCAGATCCAAGTTCAGTTTTGAGATCCACTGGAATCATTGGCGTAGGGTTAGTTGGACGTTTCTGACTGGTCTTGGAACTAAGGGAACGGGTTGGCTCGATGGGATATGTAGTGATTTTGCCAAGACAGCCAGATATGTACACAGTCTTCTACCCTTAACCTTCTTTCAACTGACTCTTGGTTGATTAAATCAGACTTTATTAACATAATGAGTAATCCAGGAATGTCACAAGTTTATTGACACAAGGGTCTACAGAGCTCCCCCTACTCCGCACCTGTCTATTAAAGGGGACATCGACAGATTCACCTTGTCGGCTTCAGGATTCAATCTCACAACCTTTCAGTCATTGGCTCAACACTAACCGCTAGGTCAAATTATACCCTAACATTTATGGACACACACATACTACCACAGACCCACACGTGCTACCACAGACCCACACGTACTACCACAGACCCACACATACTACCACAGACCCACACATACTACCACAGACCCACACGTACTACCACAGACCCACACGTACTACCACAGACCCACACGTACTACCACAGACCCACACGTAACTTTACCCTGCTACCTACATGTACAGTATCAGTCAAAAGTTTGGACACACTTTATCAAGGGTTTTAATTTATTTTCACTATTTTCTACATTGCAGAATAATAGTGAAGACATCAAAACTATGAAATAACACATATGGAATCATGTTGGAACACACTCTTGGCATTCTCTCAACCAGCTTCATGATGCATTTCAATTAACAGGTGTGACTTCTTAAAAGTTAATTTGTGGAATTTCTTTCCTTCTTAATTAATGCGTTTGAGCCAGTTGTGTTGTGACGAGGTAGGGATGGTATACAGAAGATAGCCCTATTTGGTAAAAGACCAAGTCCATATTATTAAAAAAAACAGCTATAATAAGCAAAGAGAAACAACAGTCCATCATTACTTTAAGACATGAAGGTCAGTCAAAACAGAACATTACAAGAACTCTCAAAGTTTCTTGAAGTGCAGTCGCAAATACCATGAAGCGCTATGATGAAACTGGCTCTCATGAAAACCGCCACAGGAAAGGAAGACCCAGAGTTACCTCTGTTGCAGTTGATAACTTCATTAGAGTTACCAGCCTCAGAAATTGCAGCCCAAATAAATGCTTCAGAGTTCAAGTAACAAACATATCAACATCAACTGTTCAAAGGAGACTGCGTGAAATCAGGCCTTCATGGACAAATTGCTGCAAAGAAACCACTACTAAAGGACACCAATAACAAGAAGAGACTTTCTTGGGCCAAGAAACACAATCGATGGACATCAGACAGGTGGAAATCTGTCCTTTGGTCTGATGAGTCCAAATTAGAGATTTTTGGTTCCATCCACCGTGTCTTTGTGAAACACAGAGTAGGTGAACGGATTATTTCCACATGTGTGGTTCCCACCGTGAAGCATGGAGGAGGAGGTGTAATGGTGCTTTGCTGGTGACACTGTCAGTGATTTATTTAGAATTCAAGGCACACTTAACCAGCATGGCTACCACAGCATTCTGCAGCAATATGCCATCCCATCTGGTTTGCGCTTAGTGGGACTATCACAGGACAATGACCCACAACTCACTTCAGTTGGATGTTTTGATAAATGTATTCTATCACAGCGAGCTAGTAATGTTAGCTAGCTAGCTAGCTAGAAGAAACAAGTTTAGAACAGACATTTGATCAGCTAACAAGCTAGCTGAGAAGCTTACACAAAATAATTTGTTTTATGGCCATCCCATCTGGTTTGCGCTTTGTGGGACTATCATTTGTTTTTAAACAGGACAATGGCGCAACACACCTCAGGTGTAAGGGCTATTTGATCAAGAAAGAGAGGACCTGGCCTCCACAATCACCTGACCTCAACCCAAGTGAGATGGTTTGGGATAAGCTGGACTGCAGTGACGGAAATGCAGCCAACAAGTGCTCAGCATTTGTGGTAACTCCTTCAAGACTGTTGGAAAAGCATTCCAGGTAAAGCTGGTTGAGAGAATGCAGAAAGTGTGCAAAGCAAAGGGTGGCTTTTTTATTTAACTAGGCAAGTCAGTTAAGAACACATACTTATTTACAAAGACGGCCTACCGGGGAACAGTGGGTGGGTTAACTGCCTTGTTCAGGGTCAGAATGACAGATTTTTACCTTGTCAGCTCGGGGATTCGATCCAGCAACCTTTCGGTTACTGGCCCAATGCTCTTACCACTCGGCTACATACCTTCCCTTCTTTGAATAATCTCAAATATATTTAGATTTGTTTAACACTTTTCTGGTTACAACATGTCTCCATTTGTGTTATTTCATAGTTTTAATGTCTTAACTATTATTCTACAATGTAGAAAATAGTAAAAATAAAGTAAAACCCTTGAATGAGTATGTGTCCAAACTTTGGACTGGTACTGTACATATCCACCTCAACATATCTTTACCCCTATTAGCTACATGTACATATCTACCTCAACATATCTTTACCCCTATTAGCTACATGTACATATCTACCTCAACATATCTTTACCCCTATTAGCTACATATCTACCTCAACATATCTTTACCCCTATTAGCTACATGTACATATCTACCTCAACATATCTTTACCCCTATTAGCTACATGTACATATCTCCCTCAACATATCTTTACCCCTATTAGCTACATATCTACCTCAACATATCTTTACCCCTATTAGCTACATATCTACCTCAACATATCTTTACCCCTATTAGCTACATATCGACCTCAACATATCTTTACCCCTATTAGCTACATATCTACCTCAACATATCTTTACCCCTATTAGCTACATGTACATATCTACCTCAAAATATCTTTACCCCTATTAGCTACATGTACATATCTCCCTCAACATATATTTACCCCTATTAGCTACATATCTACCTCAACATATCTTTACCCCTATTAGCTACATATCGACCTCAACATATCTTTACCCCTATTAGCTACATATCTACCTCAACATATCTTAACCCCTATTAGCTACATATCTACCTCAACATATCTTTACCCCTATTAGCTACATATCGACCTCAACATATCTTTACCCCTATTAGCTACATGTACATATCTACCTCAACATATCTTAACCCCTATTAGCTACATATCTACCTCAACATATCTTTACCCCTATTAGCTACATATCTACCTCAACATATCTTTACCCCTGCTACCTACATGTACGTATAGGTAGCAGGGGTATATCTTGAGTATTTCTCTCCGCTAATAGAGGCGTAATAAAGTTCACAAATTGTGATAAAAAAACAATGTATATTTTATTATTTGTATATTTTGTATTTATTTATCAGGGTTGCTGCAGCCCCCTCAGCCTTTGTATAAAGGGCTCTAGACAGAAGTACTACTATACTATGTGGGAGAGAGTGGCTGTGTACGCTAAACCATGATCTGGTCAGTCAGGTCAGTCTGGTCAGTTTGGTCCGTCTGGTCAGCCTGGTTCGTCTGTCCATCTGGTCCTTCCGTCTGGTCCTTCTGTCCGTCTGGTTCATCTGTCAGTCAGGTCAGTCTGTCAGTCAGGTCAGTCAGGTCCGGGGTCTGGCTGCTGCTCTTCTGTTTCATCTGCAACTGTTGTCTGGTGGTCAGGACTGCAGACTGGAGAGTAGCCACCTCCACTGACAACTCTACCACTACAGGGGAGAGGGGAGAGGAGGGGACAAGGGAGAGAGGGGAGAGGAGGGGACAAGGGAGAGAGGGGTGAGGAGGGGACAAGGGAGAGAGGGGTGAGGAGGGGACAAGGGAGAGAGGGGTGAGAAGGGGACAAGGGAGAGGGATGAGGAGGTGACAAGGGAGAGGGGTGAGGAGGGGACAGAGGGAGAGGGGTGAGGAGGGGACAGAGGGAGAGGGGTGAGGAGGGGACAGAGGGAGAGGGGTGAGGAGGGGACAGAGGGAGAGGGGTGAGGAGGGGACAGAGGGAGAGGGGTGAGGAGGGGACAAGGGAGAGGGGGGGTAGAGGGTACAAGGGAGAGGGGGAGAAGGGTGGGAGAAAGGGGAAGGGAGAGGAGGAGGAGGGGAGAAGGGAGGGGTTGGATGGGGGAGGAGGGTAGAAGGGAGGAGGTGGAAGGGGGGAAAAGAAGAGAAGGGAAAATAAATGTTTCATCCATACTGGTACATGCTGGAAGACGGAAGGCAACCATCCTACCAGACAGACCCCAACTTGTTTCATCCATCCTACGAGACAGACCCTAACTTGTTTCATCCATCCTACGAGACAGACCCTAACTTGTTTCATCCATCCTACTAGACAGACCCCAACTTGTTTCATCCATCCTACGAGACAGACCCTAACTTGTTTCATCCATCCTACGAGACAGACCCTAACTTGTTTCATCCATCCTACGAGACAGACCCTAACTTGTTTCATCCATCCTACGAGACAGACCCTAACTTGTTTCATCCATCCTACGAGACAGACCCTAACTTGTTTCATCCATCCTACGAGACAGACCCTAACTTGTTTCATCCATCCTACGAGACAGACCCCAACTTGTTTCATCCATCCTACGAGACAGACCCCAACTTGTTTCATCCATCCTACTAGACAGACCCTAACTTGTTTCATCCATCCTATCAGACAGCCTACCCTGTTTGAATGAGGCCTGGGCCTGTTTCAGGGTCTGAGGCACCAGGATTCCAAACCACTTCAGTGGGTCCTGCTGGGGGTTGGGTTCAGGTTTGGAGGAGGGAGCCGGCTCAGTCTCTGTCCACGGATGCTTGTTGTCACTCTGGTCTATCTCTGGGACCTCCTGCGTCTTCACTCTTCTCCTCACACCTGTAGATCCAACAAACATACAGTCAGATGAGGGGACTTAATTTTTTTACCTTTATTTAACCAGGAAAAGCCCTTTGAGACCCAGTCTCAAAAGGACCCAAACCCAAACAACAACACAGAGTTACACATGGAATAAACAAGTGTACAGTCAATAACACAATAGAAAAAAATAGTCTATATACAGTGTGTGCAAATAGCGTGAGGTTAAGCAATAAATAGGCAATAGTAGTGAAGTAATTACAGATTAGCAAATTAACACTGGAATGATAGATGAGCAGATGATGATGTGCAAGTAGAAATACTGGTGAGCAAAAGAGCAGAAAAGTAGATAAAAACAATATGGGGATGAGATAGGTAGATTGGATGTGCTATTTACAGATGGGCTATGTACAGCTGCAGCGATCGGATAGCTGCTCAGATAGCTGATGTTTAAAGTTAGTGAGGGAAATATAATCATTGGCAGCAGAGAACTGGAAGCAAAGGAGGCCAAAAGAGGAGTTGGTTTTGGGGATGATCAGTGAGATATACCTGCTGGAGTATGTGCTACAGGTGGGTGTTGTTATCGTGACCAGTGAGTTGAGGTAAGGCGGAGCTTTACCTAGCATAGACTTGTAGATGACCTGGAGCCAGTGGGTCTGGCGACGAATATATAGCGAGGGCCAGCCGACAAGAGCATACAGTTCCCAGTGGTGGGTGGTATAAGGTGCTTTGGTAACAAAATGGATGGCACTGTGATAGACTGCATCCAGTTTGCTGAGTAGAGTATTGGAAGATATTTTGTAAATTACATTGCCGAATTCGAGGATCGGTAGTATAGTCAGTTTTACGGGGGTGTGTTTGGCGGCGTGAGTGAAGGACGCTTTGTTGCGAAATAGGAAGCCGATTCTAGATTTAATTTTGGATTGGAGATGTTTAATATGAGTCTGGAAGGAGAGTTTGCAGTCTAGCCAGACACCTAGGTATTTGTAGTTGTCCACATATTCTAAGTCAGAACCGTCCAGAGTAGTGATGCGGGTGCAGGCAGCGAACGGTTGAAAATCATGCATTTGGTTTTACTAGTGTTTAAGAGCAGTCAGATCAGGGAATCATTTCGCAAGAGCGAAATCGTTGATATATATAGAGAAAATAGTCGGCCCGAGAATTGAACCCTGTGGTACCCCCATAGAAACAGCCAGAGGTCCGGACAAAAGACCCTCCGATTTTACACACTGAACTATGTCTGAGAAGTAGTTGGTGAACCAGGTGAGGCAGTCATTTGAGAAACCAAGGCTGTTGAGTCTGCCGATCAGGATACGGTGATTGACAGAGTCGAAAGCCTTGGCCAGTTTGATGAAGACGGCTGAACAGTACTGTCTTTTATCGATGGCGGTTATGATATCGTTTAGGACCTTGAGCGTGGCTGAGGTGCACCCATGACCAGCTCGGAAACCAGATTGCACAGCAGAGAAGGTACGGTGGGATTCGAAATGGTCAGTGATCTGTTTATTTGGCTTGGCTTTCGACCTTAGAAAGGCAGGGCAGGATGGATAGAGGTTTATAACAGTTTGGGTCTAGAGTGTCACCCCCTTTGAAGAGGGGGATGACTGCGGAAGCAATCTAATTTTTAGGGATATCGGACAACACAGAAGAGAAGTTGAACAGACTAGTAATAGGGGTTGCAACAATGGCGGAAGATAATTTTAGAAAGAGAGGGTCTAGATTGTCTAGCCCAGCTGATTTGTACGGGTCCAGGTTTTGCAGCTCTTTCAGAACATCTGCAATCACGCTTATTTAAGATGGTGAGGAAATTACTTTTAAAGAACGACAAGGCATCCTCAACTGACGGAATCAGGTCAATATCCTTCCAGGATACCCGGGCCAGGTCGGTTAGAAAGGCCTGCTCGCAGAAGTGTTTTAGGGAGCATTTGACAGTGATTAAGGGTGGTCGTTTGACTGCAGACCCATAGCGGATGTAGGCAATGAGGCAGTGATCGCTGAGAACCTGATTGAAAACAGCAGAGGTGTATTTGGAGGGCAAGTTGGTCAGGATGATATCTATGAGGGTGCCCATATTTACGGATTTAGGGTTGTACCTGGTGGGTTCCTTGATCATTTGTGTGAGGTTGAGGGCATCTAGCTTAGATTGTAGGATGGCCGGGGTGTTAAGCACATCCCAGTCTAGGTCACCTGGCAGAACAAACTCTGAAGATAGATGGGGTGAAATCATTTCAAATATGGTGTCCAGGGCAGAGCTGGGAGCTGAGAGGGGTCAATAACAGGCGGCCAATAACAGGCAGCAACAGTGAGAGACATTTCTGGAGAGATTAATTTTTAAAATTAGAAGCTCGAACTGTTTGGGCATAGACCTGGAAAGTATGACAGAAATTTGCTTGCTATCTCTGCAAATTTGGCAGTTCTATCTTGATGGAAAATGTTGTAGTTGGGGATGGAAATCTCAGACTTTTTGGTGGCCATCAGGGTTGGTGGAGTGTGCTAAAGCAGTGAGTAAAACAAACTTAGTGAGGAGACATCTGATGTTAACATGCATGAAACCAAGGCTTTTTCAGTTACAGAAGTCAACAAATGAGAGTGCCTGGGGACATGCTGGGCCTTTCAAGGGTGATCTGGCAAAGGCAGCAGCAACAATCAATACATTACATAATTAAAACATACAACAACATGATCCAGACTAAACAAAAGCATTTCCATTCCCCCGTAACAGAGCTAAATGCCCTTTATGCTCGCTTCGAGGCAAGCAACACTGAAGCATGCATGAGAGCACCAGCTGTTCTGGACGACTGTGTGATAACACTCTCAGTAGCCAACAAAATTCACAAAGCCACGGAGCCTGATGGACTACCAGGACGTGTACTCAAAGCATGCGCGGAGCCACTGGCAAGTGTCTTCACTGACATTTTCATCCTCTCCCTGACTGAGCCTGTAATACCTACATGTTTCAAGCATATGAGCAAGACAAAGGAGCTGATCGTGGACTACAGGTAAAGGCGGGCCGAACAGGCCCCCATTAACATTGACAGGGCTGTAGTGGAGCGGGTCGAGAGTTTCAAGTTCCTTGGTGTCCACATCACCAAGAACTATCATGGTCCAAACACACCAAGACAGTCGTGAAGAGGACACGACAACACCTTTCCCTTCTCAGGAGACTGAAAAGATTTGGCATGGGTCCCCAGATCCTCAAATCGTTCTACAGCTGCACCATGGAGATCATCCTGACTGGTTGCATCACCGCCTGATATGGCAAATGCTCGGCCTCTGACCGTAAGGCGCTAGAGAGGGTAGTGCGAATGGCCCAGCTTGGGCCAAGCTTCCTGACATCCAGGACCTCTATAATAGGCAGTGTCAGAAGAAAGCCCAAAAAATTGTCAGAGACTCCAGTCACCCAAGTCATAGACTGTTTTTTATGCTACAGCACGGCAAGAGGTACCAGAGAGTCAAGTCTAGGACCAAAGGCTCCTTAACAGCTTCTACCCCCAAGCCATAAGACTGCTGAACAATTAATCAAATGGCCACCGGACTATTTACATTGACACCCCCCTCCATTGGTTTTGTACACTGCTGCTACTGGCTGTTTATTATCTATGGATAGTCACTTCACCCCTACCTACATGTATAAATTACCTCGACTAACCGGTATCCCCCCCCCCCCCACACCCATTGACTTGGTACCGGTAACCCTGTATATAGTCTCGTTATTGTTATTTTGTTGTGTTACTTTCAATAATTTTTTACTTTATTTAATTTGGTTAATATTTTCTTAACTTTTCTTGAACTGCACTGTTGGTTAAGGGCTTGTAAGTAAGCATTTCATGGTAAGGTCTACACTTGTTGTATTCGGCGCATGTGACAAATAAAATTTGATTTGCCTTGAGGCTGTAATCGCTGCCAAAGGTGCTTCAACAAAGCACTGAGTAAAGGGTCTGTTGGAAGGTCTGAATTCTTAACGAATGCACTAGTCAGTGGAGCTCCATTACCCTCCTTGTCTTTAGGTCCAATGTCCTCCACCTGTCTCTCTTCAGGAGACTTCAGCGTCCTTCTCTTTGTCTGGAACTCGGCCTCACCACTCTCCAGAGTCCTACGACACACTGACGTCATTATTATCCCAGATATACCCTCTACCACACATTACACAGAGTTGATAAACAGACATGCCTTGGAAGTTTGAGTTCATTGAATGGTGAGAACTGACAGCCTAAATAAAGTTGTATGGAATCGATGTCGCTAAGTTATAGTCAGGGATGCAAACTGGTGAGAGCCCAAAAAGGTGACACTTTTGTTTTGCAATGCGAAAAATCCCTGCTAGGGGTTAATGCAGGTTTCAAATAATTAAACAACAAAGAATATTTATTTATTTTATTCATTTCACCTTTATTTAACCAGGTAGGCTAGTTGAGAACAAGTTCTAATTTGCAACTGCGACCTGGCCAAGATAAAGTGTAGCAATTCGACACATACAACAACAGAGTTACACATGGAATAAACAAAACACAGTCAATAATACAGAACAAAAGAAAACAAAACGTCTATATACAGTGAGTGCAAATGAGGTAGGTTAAGGAAATAAATAGGCCATGGTGGCGAAGTAATTACAACATAGCAATTAAACACTGGAATGGTAGATCGGCAGAAGATGAATGTGCAGGTAGAGATACTGGGGTGAAAAGGAGCAAAATGAATAAATAAATAGATAGATACCAGTATGGGGATGAGGTAGGTAGACAGATGGGCTGTTTACAGATGGGATATGTACAGGTGCAGTGATCTGTAAGCTGCTCTGACAGCTTCATCACCTTCTCACCCCGTTCGTGATCTGGCTTCTCACCTACCTCTTTGTTATCGTTCAGGGACGTGCTGCTGTAACAGGCAAACTGCCTTTGCAAACGGCTGCTGTCTTTCCAGAGCGCTGAGTCTGTCACTAGAAAATTGGTTCTCTTCTCTCTTCAGTCGAGTGCTGCATTCTGTTGTTATGTGAATAACTGGCTGAGCCTTGGATACAGCAGCCAGTATATTGGCTGAGCCTTGGATACAGCAGCCAGTATATTGGCTGAGCCTTGGATACAGCAGCCAGTATATTGGCTGAGCCTTGGATACAGCAGCCAGTATATTGGCTGAGCCTTGGATAAAGCAGCCAGTATATTGGCTGAGCCTTGGATAAAGCAGCCAGTATATTGGCTGAGCCTTGGATACAGCAGCCAGTATATTGGCTGAGCCTTGGATACAGCAGCCAGTATATTGGCTGAGCCTTGGATACAGCAGCCGGTATATTGGCTGAGCCTTGGATACAGCAGCCGGTATATTGGCTGAGCCTTGGATACAGCAGCCGGTATATTGGCTGAGCCTTGGATACAGCAGCCGGTATATTGGCTGAGCCTTGGATACAGCAGCCGGTATATTGGCTGAGCCTTGGATACAGCAGCCGGTATATTGGCTGAGCCTTGGATACAGCAGCCGGTATATTGGCTGAGCCTTGGATACAGCAGCCGGTATATTGGCTGAGCCTTGGATACAGCAGCCGGTATATTGGCTGAGCCTTGGATACAGCAGCCGGTATATTGGCTGAGCCTTGGATACAGCAGCCGGTATATTGGCTGAGCCTTGGATACAGCAGCCGGTATATTGGCTGAGCCTTGGATACAGCAGCCGGTATATTGGCTGAGCCTTGGATACAGCAGCCGGTATATTGGCTGAGCCTTGGATACAGCAGCCGGTATATTGGCTGAGCCTTGGATACAGCAGCCGGTATATTGGCTGAGCCTTGGATACAGCAGCCGGTATATTGGCTGAGCCTTGGATACAGCAGCCAGTATATTGGCTGAGCCTTGGATACAGCAGAGTATTGCTCCAAACGCTGATCACTCGTTCGCTTACAGCCATTAGTGATCCAAATCCCACCCCCAAACGTTTCTCATCAGATCCAAACGGCTAATTTCGCTGAAAGGTGACCTGTTTGCATCCCTGGTTATAGATGGTTTATAAGGTTAATACAGTCTTTGGCTAAGCACATCTCCTTCGTACCTGGTGTGCACTCGGACCAGAGGTTCCATCTCACTCCCATACTGCAGAGCAGACACCTGCTTGTTGCCCATCGAATACCTTGCTTTGGACATAGAGAACCATCCCTGTAAAAACACACACACACACACACACACACACACACACACACACACACACACACACAATATAAAGCCTCTGATCAAGACATCAAAGACAGTCTGGCCCTTGATACATCATGTAATTTCCATCCTATACCTGTTCTATTAGAGAGTTGAGTCTCTCTCGTTTCTCCTCCAGCAGCTCCAGTTGGTCCATAAAGACAAGCAGCTTTTGATCCAACAAGACACACTCTTCTTTCTCCGACAGACCCATCTCTCTCTGTCTCCGTTTCTCTCTCGCTCTCTCCTACCGTCTCACAGTTCGACTAGCAGAGATCGCGGTGACTATCCCAACTTAGATCTTGATAAAACACGATTAAATTGTGGTTTTCTTTTCTTTTTTTAATTTTCGTTTGTATCACGGTTTGTTTGAAAGAGACAGTCAGAGAGCGATTGTTTACGAAGTTTCAAATGCCACTTCCGTCTTCTGGTCATGTGAGGGGATCGCTCCACAAATGATGACGTCACGTCTGTGCGGCATTGAATAATCCTTCAAAATAAAAGCCCGCATTTCAAAACATTGCAATGTGGATAACCCATTCAAAATGTTAAATATATATCCACACACATATACATATATGTGTTTAACCTTTTTTATTTTATTTGTAGAAACATCTCAAGGACGATCAATGGAAACAGGATGCACCTGAGCTCAATTTCGAGTCTCATCGCAAAGTGTCTGGATACTTTTGTAAATTATTATAATATTTTAATTGAACCTTTATTTAACAAGGCAAGTCAGTTAAAAACACATTCTTATTTACAATGACGTCCTACACCGGCCAAACTCGGACGACACTGGGCCAATTGTGCGCTGCCCTAACAGACTCCCAATCACGGCCGGTTGTGATACAGCCTGAGTATGAGACAGATTTTCTGCTGACTTGGGCCTCTCTTCCTCTCGGACTTCACCAACGTTGTGGAGCCGAAAACATATAAATATTTGTTTTAATGATTTAAACCCATACTTTTTTAACAATCGTTAATCAAATACAACCACCAACAGTTTGCTCTTGCTCTAAGATGGCAACTCAGCGCAAATATGTATGTGACAATTGAATCTCAACAAGGAAACAGTCGGTGGTTGTATTCAATGTTCAATGAAAAAGTATGGATTCAGCAAACAAAGAAAGGCAACCGACTACAGAGGACAAACATAGGTACAAAGTCGGAGTTTCATAATACATTTTTTTTTTTTAAGTATTGACCTTGGGCGAATTGATGAGGTCGAGCTCGATTCCACAAACCTGGTCTCTGCAATTCTGTGAACTGTCTTGTGCAAGTTTTAAATTGACACAATACCTGTTAACAAAGGTGTCAGCTAGATATGATGTTCAAGAGCTTGCAGAGATTTGTAGTCTTTTATGATGTCTACTCTAATGCTGATTAGCATTTTAGAATCTTGGAGTAAATAGAGCAGAAAATATTGATATTTCACCTTGCCCGAGAGAGATTTACACGATTATCAAAACGTCACTCCAGGGTAAACCTACACAAAAAATAGCCCTTATTTTAAGTGTTTCTAAATTCCCTTACGGGAAAAATAAATGGTGGAGAAACATTTCCCGGTTTGTCCGTTTGGTTTTATGGGTGTTATAACAGAACACCTCCAACGTGGGGCTCTATTGGTAAAGTTCATCAGAACCATCCTTCACCGAAGAAGGTGGAGTTTAGTCCGCAAACTTGTAAGCGATGTCATGGCGAGGTTGGCAAGCTAAAGTCTTGCTTAGAAACACATAATGAGGTCTAATGGTAGTCTCAAACCGAACTGTGCATGTGCAAGCTGACAAACCAAAAGCAATCCTTCGATATAACAGCCTGGTCTCATAGACTTGACGTAACATAGTAAATGTAAATCTGGCTCACTCAAATTGGTGTGATATGTTACGTTTGGTAAATCTGGATCACTCAAATTGGTATATGTTACGTTTGGTAAATCCGGATCACTCAAATTGGTATATGTTACGTTGGTATTATATCAGACAGAAGATTACTTACGGCAAAAATCTAAAGTAGGCTTGTTGGTCGGGTGGATGGGTAGTTGTATAATGCGAACGTCTAGCAACCTGACAGTTGTGTGTTCAATTCTCATCAAGGACAACTTTAGCTCATTACTACTTTTATCTACTTTGCAACTACTTACCATGTTAGCTTACCTTAACCATTTAACCTAACTCCTTTAATTTTTATTTAACCTTTATTTAACTAGGCAAGTCGTTTCACCTAACTCCTAACCTTCACCCCTAGCCTAGCTAATGCTAGTAACCTAGCTAACATTAGTGTTAGCCACCTAGATAACTTTGTAAAATATCATGCGAATTGTAAGTATATGAAATGGATGATGTACGTCCACAAATTAATACATACCATACGAATCGTAACATACTGTTGGTAATGTAGTGTATGTGGACACCTGCTCTTCTAACATCTCATTCCAAAATCATGGGCATTAACATGGAGTTGGTTCCCCCTTAGCTGTTCTAAACAGCCTCCACTCTTCTGGGAAGGTTTTCCACTAGATGTTGGAACATTGCTACGGGGACTTGCTTCGATTCAGCCACAAGAGCATTAGTGAGGTCGGACACTGGTATTGTCCGATTAGGCCTGGCTCGCAGTCTGCGTTCCAATTCATACCAAACGTGTTCGATGGGGTTGAGGTCAGGACTCTGTGCAGGCCAGTCAAGTTCTTCCCACACCGGTGTCGACAACCCATTTCTGTATGGACCTCGCTTTGTGCACGGGGGCATTGCCAATCTGAAAAAGGAAAGGGCCTTCCCCAAACTGTCACCACAAAGTTGGTAGCACAGATTCGTCTAGAATGCCATTGTATGCTGAAATGTGAAGATTTCCCTTCACTTGAACTAAGGGGCCTGAACCATAGAAACAGCCCAGACCATTATTCTTCCTCCACCTAACTGTAGAGTTGGCACAATGTATTGGGGCAGGTAGCGTTCTCCTGGCATCCGCCAAACGAAGATAGACGATTTTACGTGCTACATGCTTCAGAACTTGGAGATCACAATTCTGTGAGCTTGTGTGGCCTACCACTTCACAGCTGAGCCGTTGTTGCTTCTAGAAGTTTCCATTTCACAATAACAGTTGGCAGGCTCTAGTGGGGCAGACATTTTATGAACAAACTTGTTGGAAAGGTGGCATCCTATGAGTGTGCCACATTGAAAGTCACTGAACTCTTCAGTACGTGCCATTCTACTGCCAATGTTTATCATACTAATAGGAGTGTCCTGGATTGACATTTACAATGTATACTCAGTGTATATAGCTTTCACAAGGCTGGTGTAATAACATGTTTAACTACTTAAGACATTGGCTTGAATCTAGATTGTGCATTTAGATTTCAAGAAAGGTTAAGAACTAAGGAAACCTTTTTCACTTCTCTCATTAGCTTTATTCGAGACCATCAAAACCAAACCTTGTATCATAAATAGCGTTCAAAACCATAGTGCCCACAAAGCTTATCTCTAAGCTAAGGACCCTGGGACTAAAAACCTCCCTCTGCAACTGGATCCTGGACTTCCTGATGGACCATCCCCAGGTGGCAGATCCTCAACACTGGGGCCCCTCAGGGGTGAAAGCTCAGTCCCCTCCTGCACTCCCTGTTCACTCATGACTGCACGGCCAAGCACGACTCCAACACCATCAATAAGTTTGCTGACGAAACAACAGCCTGATCACTGACAACAATGAGACAGCCTATAGAGAGGAGATCAGAGACCTGGCTATGTGGTATCAGGACAACAGCCTCTCCCTCAATGTGAGCAAGACAAAGGAGCTGATCGTGAACTACAGGAAAAGGAGGGCCGAACAGGCCCCCATTAACATCGACGGGGATGTAGTGGAGCGGGTCGAGAGTTTCAAGTTCCTTGGTGTCCACATCACCAATGAACTATCATAGTCCAAACACAGCAAGACAGTCGTGAAGAGGACACGACAACACCTTTCCCTTCTCAGGAGACTGATAAGATTTGGCATGGGTCCCCAGATCCTCAAAAGGTTCTACAGCTGTACCATTGAGATCATCCTGATCGGTTGCATCACAGCCTGGTATGTCAACTGCTCGGCATCTGACCGTAAGGCGCTACAGTACGCACTACCATCTGTAGGGGTGGCAAGTAGCCTAGTGGTTAGAGCGTTGGACGAGTAAGGGAAAGGTGGCAAGATAAAATCCCCAAGCTGACAAGGTAAAAATCGTTTGTTGTGCCCCTGAACAAGGCAGTTAACCCACTGTTCCTAGAATTTGTTCTTAACTGACTTGCCTAGTTAAATAAATAAAATCACTGGGGCCAAGCTTCCTGCCATCCAGGACCTATATACAAGGTGTGTCAGAGGAAGGCTCAAAAAATTGTCAAAGACTCCAGTCACCCAAGTCATAGACTGTTCTCTCTGCTACAGCATTGCAAGTGGCACTGGAACACCACGCCTAGGTCCAAAAGGTTCCTTAACAGCTTCTACCCCCAAGCCATAAGGGGCTCCTGAGTGGTGCAGAGGCGTCACTACAGACCCTGGTTCCATTCCAGGCTGCGTCACAACTGGCTGTGATTGGGTGACACAATCACAGCCAGTTTGGCTGGGGTAGGCTGTCATTGTAAAAAAATAAAAAAAATCTTAACTGACTTGCCTAGTTAAATAAAGGTAAAAAAAAAAATATCAATAAGCCTGCAGAACAATTAATCAAATATCCACCCAGACTATTAACATTGGCCCTCCCTTTGTTTGTACACTGCTGCTACTCGCTCTTTATTATCTGTGCAGTCACGTTAACCCAACCTACATGTATGTACAAATGACCTCGACTAACCTGTACCCCATTGACTAGTCTCGTTATTTTATTGTGTTACTTTTTATTTTATTTTTTAACTTATTTTATTTAGTGTATTTAGTAAAAAAAAATTTTTGAACTGCATTGTTGGTTAAGTGCTTGTAAATAAGCATTTCACGGTAAGACCTAAACCTGTTTTATTCAGCGTATGCGACAAATACAATTTGAAATAACGACTGATTACTATTTGTCGATCATTCAGTCATCACAATTTACCCATGATACATTGTGGTTTTGATCCTCTCGAAAACGGCCATTGACTTCTCAAATCCCAAACCCGGTCTGAATGGTATTTTTCGAAAGCGTTCCTTTCTCTTGGTTTAGAAAGTCCATGATAATATTCTGCTGCTAGGAGTACGGTAAATCACGGTGACCCACGTTAGCTGATGATGGCTAACCAATTCGATTTTTTTATATGGTTTTGCTGAATGGAAATGGACAATTCTTAACATCACAGTGCGAAAACAATAGATTGATGGAAGAAAATGATGTTCCCATACCGGGAGTCGAACCCGGGCCGCCTGGGTGAAAACCAGGAATCCTAACCGCTAGACCATATGGGACTGATAGCAACAGTATTATATAAGCATTTATGTGGGGTTCTTGTAGCTTGCTAACACCATGATAATTATGTTGAGCTCGGTTTACTCATCTCATATGTATATACTGTATTTAGTCAATGCCACGCCGACATTGCTCATCCTAATATTTATATGTTATGTGCTATATGCTAAATATGTGTATGTGACCAACACAGTTTGATTTGAACATCCCATTTCATTGTTTCTATATGAACAACTGTATTTTATTGAAAACAACAGTAATACTCTAAAACCAGGAAAAATAAACTGAGGAAATATAATTTGGGAAAATATAAAACTGATTTTGGAGAGAAGAAAAACAAATGTTATCGGGGCCCCCCTTAGTTGTTAAATAATCATTATTTTATCAGGTAGCATGGATTAAATAAATACAAATATTCAGCAATCTACACAAAATACCCCATAGAAAACATAAATACCTTATTTACATAAGTATACAGACCATTTGCTATGAGACTTGATATTGAGCTTCCACTGTATATACTGAACACCTGCTCCTTCCACTGGCCAGGTGAATCCAGGTGAAAGCTATGATCCCTTATTGATGTCTCCTGTTAAATCCACTTCAATCAGTGTTGATGAGACAGGTTAAAGAATTATTTTTAAGCCTTGAGACAATTGAGACATGGATTGTGTATGTGTGCCATTCAGAGGGTGAATGGACAAGACAGAAGATTTAAGTGCCTTTGAACGGGGTATGGTAGTAGATGCCAGGCGCACCAGTTTGTGTCAAGAACTGCAACGCTGCTGGGTTTTTCACACTCAACAATTTCCTGTGCATCAAGAATGGCCCACCACAAAGGACATCCAGCCAACTGGACACAACTGTGGGAAGGATCGGCGTTAACATGGGCCAGCATCCCTGTGGAACACTTTCGACACCTTGTACTCCATGTCGCAATGAATTGAGGATGTTCTGAGGGAAAAGGGGGTGAAACTCAATATTAGCAAGGTGTTCCTAATGTTTCATATACTCATTGTATACACACCATATACACACTCACACACACTAGTGACATACCCACACCAGGCCCATACACGATATATACACACACACGCATACCGACACAACACACACACACACACACACATACCGACACAAAACACACACGCATACCGACACAACACATACACACATACTGACACAACACACACACTCACTTTTACACTCATCATATGCTGCTGCTACTCTGTTCTTTATTTTACTCGTATTATCTATCCTGATGACTAGTCACCTTACCCTGCCTTCATGTACATATATACCTCAAATACCTCATACCTCTGTACATTGATCTGGTACTGGTACTCCTTGTATATAGCGTCACATTGATCTAGTACTGGAACATGTTGGACTATTTTCCTAAATGTGGATTTTAATATTATTGTAGCACAGTCAGGCTCAAAATGTAAAAAAGACTACCGTCCCTGGGTGGGCTCGAACCACCAACCTTTAGATTAACAGTCTAACGCGCTAACCAATTGCGCCACAGAGACCTGAGTATTTTCTTACACAGGGAAGCCTATGAATGTAATGACGGGAGGGTATGGTTCTTATGTTACTCTTAATGTTAGACAGGCCGATAGCGAAATTCAGTGGCTGAATAATGCTACTGCAACTCTGGAGACTACAAAATGTTTCACGAACAACTTATCTGGGAAGAAGAAACATTTTTTTTGCAGTTTAGCCGGCTTCATGTTTTACCTTGCCATGATATCCAAATTGAGATCTTGATTCATGGCTTGGAAAAACTCCCTAGAAAAGAAACAGAGGAACCAGCGCCCGGTTTCACAAAAGCATCTTCATGCTTATTCATTGGTTAGAATCTTCTTAGGAGCATCGTTAAATCTCCGAGCTGTTTCACAAAACCGTCGTTAGTAAAGTTGTACTTGAAAACGCTTGTTTTTTTTTTTACCGATTGCCTCAGACCACTCGTAGAACGGCTAAGTGCGCCCGCTGCAACTTGCAAGTAATTTCTGTTGCTTGCACCGGAATTGCTTCTTGATTGCACCCTGAAGTGTTGGCAATTTATTTCAGTGAGAATCCCGATATTCCGGCACAGTGGACTTGTCATATACCCATAAAACCCGGGAATTCTTCCAATCATGTTTTACCCATTCATTTTTGCATCTGGGATTTCAGAACTACTTCATATTTTTATTGATTCATTTTATTTAACCTTTATTTAATTAGGCAAGTCAGTTGAGAATACATTCTTATTTACATAGACGGCCTACCAAAAAGCCTCCTGCAGTGATGGGGGCTGGGATTCAAAATAAATATAATAAAATAAAAATATAGGACAAAACACATTATGACAAGAGAGACAACACAACACTACATAAAGAGAAGACCTAAGACAACAACATTGTATGGCAACAACACAGCATGGTAGCACACAGTTTCGGTTTGCGGTTTGTTGCTGACCTTACTTCGCAAACTGACAACTTTACGGTTTTTACATTTCAAATACAGTTTATAATTTTTAGTTAGTTAGTTTTTAGTTTTTCCCCTCGCTCAACTTTTTTCGTCAGGACCTCCAACAGCCGAAGCAAAGAAGTAACATTAACATGATGCCTTCTAATTGCAGTCAATGTACTCAGAATATACTGGAGAACGATCGCCTTACGGGGAGGATAGCTGGGCTGCAAGCCCAGCTTCAGACGCAATCGTTGGGCAAGGGTCATTTCAGTGTAGGAAAGGATGAAACAGTGTCTGTGCCACCAGTAAGTACAGATAGTAACGTTAGTATAAATCCCCTCGCACAGTCCCCGCAGCCGGACAACTTTCTCATGGCTTCTGGAGGGAAATGCTGTAGGAATGCTCAACCGGTTTTCCCCATTAAGCCGAGCCTTCTCTGGTCTCTACTCCTCCCGTTACGGGGTCTGAGACGCCGAAGCCTCCCACCATTAGCTCTGACAAATTGAAAACTCTAGTCATTGGCGACTCCATTACCCGCAGTATTAGACTTAAAACAAATCATCCAGCAATCATACACTGTTTACCAGGGGGTAGGGCTACTGACGTTAAGGCTAATCTGAAGATGGTGCTGGCTAAAGCTAAAACTGGCGAGTGTAGAGATATTGTTATCCACGTCGGCACCAACGATGTTAGGATGAAACAGTCAGAGGTCACCAAGCGCAACATAGCTTCAGCTTGTAATTCAGCTAGAAAGATGTGTCGGCATCGAGTATTTGTCTCTGGCAGTTTCACAACTCTATCGCTGGTTGAAAACTGTTTTCTGCCCCTCCCAAAAGATAGAATTTGTAGATAATTGGCGCTCTTTCTGGGACTCACCCACAAACAGGACCAAGCCTGGCCTGTTGAGGAGTGACGGACTCCATCCTAGCTGTAGGGGTGCACTCATCTTATCTACCAACATAGACAGGGCTCTAACTCCTCTAGCTCCACAATGAGATAGGGTGCAGGCCAGGCAGCAGGCTGTTCGCCAGCCTGCCAGCTTAGTGGAGTCTGCCACTAGCACAGTCATTGTAGTCAGCTCAGCTATCCCCATTGAGACCGTGGCTGTGCCTCGAAATAGGTTGGGCAAAACTGAACATGGCGGTGTTCGCTCTAGCAATCTCACTTGAATAAAGACCTCCTCCATTCCTGTCATTATTGATAGATCATGATACCTCACATCTCAAAATAGGGCTACTTAATGTTAGATCCCACACTTAAAAGGCAGTTATAGTCAATGAACTAATCACTGATTATAATCTTGATTGGTGTGACTGAAACATGGCTTAAGCCTGATGAATTTACTGTGTTAAATGAGGCCTCTCCTCCTGGTTACACTAGTGACCCCGTGCATCCCGCAAAGGCGGAGGTGTGACTAACATTTATGATAGCAAATTTCAATCCAGAAAAAAACTGACATTTTCATGACGAGCTACTAGTCATGAAATCTATGCAGCCTACTCATTCACTTTTTATAGCTACTGTTTACAGTCCTCCTGGGCCATATACAGCGTTCCTCACTAAGTTCCTTGATTTCCTATCGAACCTTGTAGTCATAGCAGATAATATTCTAATTTTTGGTCACTTTAATATTTTAATTTTTTTTAACCTTTATTTAACCAGGTAGGCAAGTTGAGAACAAGTTCTCATTTATAATTGCAACCTGGCCAAGATAAAGCAAAGCAGTTCGACACATACAACAACACAGAGTTACACATGGAGGAAAACAAACATACAGTCAATAATACAGTAGAAACAAGTCTATATACGATGTGAGCAAATGAGGTGAAATTAGGGAGGTAAAGGCAAAAAAAAGGCCATGGTGGCAAAGTAAATACAATATAGCAAGTAAAACACTGGAATGGTAGATTTGCAGTGGAAGAATGTGCAAAGTAGAAATAAAAATAATGGGGTGCAAAGGAGCAAAATAAATAAATAAATAAAATAAATACAGTAGGGAAAGAGGTATTTGTTTGGGCTAAATTATAGGTGGGCTATGTACAGGTGCAGTAATCTGTGAGCTGCTCTGACAGCTGGTGCTTAAAGTGAGTGAGGGAGATAAGGGTTTCCAGTTTCAGAGATTTTTGTAGTTCGTTCCAGTCATTGGCAGCAGAGAACTGGAAGGAGAGGCGGCCAACGAAATAATTGGTTTTGGGGGTGACCAGAGAGATATACCTGCTGGAGCGCGTGCTACAGGTGGGTGATGCTATGGTGACCAGCTAGCTGAGATAAGGGGGGACTTTACCTAGCAGGGTCTTGTAGATGACATGGAGCCAGTGGGTTTGGAGACGAGTATGAAGCGAGGGCCAGCCAACGAGAGCGTACAGGTTGCAATGGTGGGTAGTATATGGGGCTTTGGTGACAAAACAGATGGCACTGTGATAGACTGCATCCAATTTGTTGAGTAGGGTATTGGAGGCTATTTTGTAAATGGCATCACCGAAGTCGAGGATTGGTAGGATGGTCAGTTTTACAAGGGTATGTTTGGCAGCATGAGTGAAGGATGCTTTGTTTCGAAATAGCAAGACAATTCTAGATTTAACTTTGGATTGGAGATGTATGATGTATGAAGGAGAGTTTACAGTCTAACCAGGCACCTAGGTATTTGTAGTTGTCCACGTATTCTAAGTCAGAGCAGTCCAGAGTAGTGATGTTGGACAGGAGGGCAGGTGCAGGCAGTAATCGGTTGAAGAGCATGCATTTAGTTTTACTTGTATTTAAGAGCAATTGGAGGCCACGGAAGGAGAGATGTATGGCATTGAAGCTTGCCTGGAGGGTTGTTAACACAGTGTCCAAAGAAGGGCCAGAAGTATACAGAATGGTGTCGTCTGCGTAGAGGTGGATCAGAGACTCACCTGCAGCAAGAGCGGCATCATTGATCAGAGAAGAGAGTCGGTCCAATAATTGAACCCTGTGGCACCCCCATAGAGACTGCCAGAGGTCCGGACAGCAGACCCTCCGATTTGACACACTGAACTCTATTAGAGAAGTAGTTGGTGACCCAGGCGAGGCAATCATTTGAGAAACCAAGGCTGTCGAGTCTGCCGATGAGGATGTGGTGATTGACAGAGTCGAAAGCCTTGGCCAGATCAATGAATATGGTTGCACAGTAAAGTTTCTTATCAATGGCGGTTAAGATATCATTTAGGACCTTGAATATTCACATGGAAAAGTCCACAGACCCACCCCAGAAAGCTTTCTCTGTCTCTGGACCTACTCACTGCCACAGTCATACTCTGGACCTAGTTTTGTCCCGTGGAATAAATGTTGTGGATCTTAATGTTTTTCCTCATAATCCTGGCCTATCAGACCACCATTTTATTAAGTTTGCAATCACAACAAATTATCTGCTCAGTCCCCAACCAAGGAACATCAAAAGTCATGCTATAAATTCTCAGACAACCCCAAAGATTCCTTGATGCCCTTCCAGACTCCCTCCACCTACCCAAGGACGTCAGAGTACAAACATCAGTTAACCATCTAACCAAGGAACTCAATTTAACCTTGCGCAAAACCCTAGATGCAGTTGCACCCCTAAAAACTAAAAACATTTCTCACAAGAAACTAGCTCCCTGGTATACAGAAAATACCCGAGCTCTGAAGCAAGTTTCCAGAAAATTGGAACGGAATTGGCGCCACACCAAACTGGAAGTCTTCCGACTAGCTTGGAAAGACAGTACCGTGCAGTATCGAAGAGCCCTCACTGCTGCTCGATCATCCCATTTTCCCAACTTAATTGAAGAAAATAAGAACAATCCAAAATGTATTTTTGATACTGTCACAAAGCTAACTAAAAAGCAGCATTCCCCAAGAGAGGATGGCTTTCATTTCAGCCGTGATTAATTCATACATTTCTTTTGAGTAAAAGATCATGATCATTAGCAAATTACGGACTCCTCTTTAAATATGCGTATTCCTCCAAAGCTCAGTTGTCCTGAGTCTGCACAACTCTGTCAGGACCTAGGGAGACACTCATGTTTTTTAATAATATATACACATTGATGAAAATAGTCATGGCCTCTATACCTTCAAGCTGTATACTGAACCCTATTCAAACTAAACTACTGAAAGAGCTGCTTCCTGTGCTTGGCCCTCCTATGTTGAACATTATAAATGGCTCCCTATCCACCGGATGTGTACCAAACTCACTAAAAGTGGCAGTAATAAAGCCTCTTGAAAAAGCCAAACCTTGACCCAAAAAATATAAAAACTATCATCCTATATCGAATCTCCCATTCTTCTCAAAATTTAAAAAAAGCTGTTGCACACCAACTCACTGCCTTCCTAAAGACAAACAATGTATACAAAATGCTTTAGTCTGGTTTTAGACCCCATCGTAGCACTGAGACTGCACTTGTGAAGGTGGTAAATGACCTTATAATGGCGTCAGACCGAGGCTCTGCATCTGTCCTCGTGTTCCGAGACCTTCGTGCTGCTTTTGATACCATCGATCACCACACTCCTTTGAAGAGATTGGAAACCCAAATTGGTCTACACGGACAAGTTCTGGCCTGGTTTAGATCTTCTCTGTCAGAAAGATATCAGCTTGTCTCTGTGGATGGTTTGTCTGCTGACAAAGCCAACTGTAAATTTCGGTGTTCCTCAAGGCTCCATGTGAGAGAGTCAGACTCAGTCTCAACCTTTAAGTCTTTATTGAAGACTCATCTCTTCAGTAGGTCCTTCAGTGTCGTCTGGCCCAGGAGTGTGAAGGTGAACGGAAAGGCATTGGAGCAACGAACCGCCCTTGCTGTCTTTGCCAGGCTGGTTCCCCTCTCTCCACTGGGATTCTTTGCCTCTAACCCTATGACAGGGGCTGGGAGGGGTGCGTCACTTGAGTGGGTTGAGTCACTGATGTGCTCTTCCTGTCCGGGTTGGCGCCCCCCTTGGGTTGGGCCGTGGCAGAGATCTTTGTGGGCTATACTCAGCCTTGTCTCAGGGTGGTAAGTTGGTGGTTGGAGATATCCCTCTGGTGGTGTGGGGGCTGTGCTTTGGCAAAGTGGGTGGGGTTATATACTGCCTGTTTGACCCTGTCCGGGGGTATCATCGGATGGGGCCACAGTGTCTCCTGACCCCTCCCGTCTCAGCCTCCACTATTTATGCTGTAGTAGTTTGTGTCGGGGGGCTAGGGTCAGTCTGTTATATTTGGAGTATTTCTCCTGTCTTATCCGGTGTCCTGTGTGAATTTAAGTATTTTCTCTCTCGCTCTCTACCTCTACCTCTCAATTCAATTCAATTCAAGGGGCTTTATTGGCATGGGAAACATGTGTTAACATTGCCAAAGCAAGTGAGGTAGATAATATACATAATATATAATATGGGTTGTATTTACAATGGTGTTTGTTCTTCACTGGTAGCCCTTTTCTTGTGGCAACAGGTCACAAATCTTGCTGCTGTGATGGCACACTGGACTTTCACCCAGTAGATATGGGAGTTTATCAAAATTGAATTTGTTTTCGAATTCTTTGTGGATCTGTGTTATCTGAGGGAAATATGTCTCTATAATATGGTCATACATTGGGCAGGAGGATAGGAAGTGCAGCTCAGTTTCCACTTCATTTTGTGGGCAGTGAGCACATGGCCTGTCTTCTCTTGAGAGCCATGTCTGCCTACGGCAGCCTTTCTCAATAGCAAAGCTATGCTCACTGAGTCTGTACATAGTCAAAGCTTTCCTTAAGTTTGGGTCAGTCACAGTGGTTAGATATTCTGCCACTCTGTACTCTCTGTTTAGGGCCAAATAGCATTATAGTTTGCTCTGTTTTTTTGTTAATTCTTTCCAATGTATCAAGTAGTTATCTTTTTGATTTCTCATGGTTTGGTTGGGTCTAATTGTGCTGCTGTCCTGGGGCTCTGTGGGGTGTGTTTGTGTTTGTGAACAGAGCCCCAGGACCAGGTTGCTTAGGGGACTCTGCTCCAGGTTCATCTCTCTGTAGGTGATGGCTTTGTTATGGAAGGTTTGGGAATCGCTTCCTTTTAGGTGGTTGTAGAATTTAACAGCTCTTTTCTGGATTTTGATCATTAGCGGGTATCGGCCTAATTCTGCTCTGCATGCATTATTTGGTGTTCTACGTTGTACACGGAGGATATTTTTGCAGAATTCTGCATGCAGAGTCTCAATTTGGTGTTTGTCCCATTTTGTGAAGACTTGGTTGGTGAGCGGACCCCAGACCTCACAACTATAAAGGGCAATGGGCTCTATGACTGATTTGAGTATTTTTAGCCAAATCCTAATTGGTATGTTGAAATTTATGTTCCTTTTGATGGCATAGAATGCCCTTCTTGCTTTGTCTCTCAGATCGTTCACAGCAGTTACCTGTGGCGCTGATGTTTAGGCCGAGTTATGTATAGTTTTTTGTGTGTTCAAGGGCAACAGTGTCTAGATGGAATTTGTATTTGTGGTCCTGGCGACTGGACCTTTTTTGAAACACCATTATTTTGGTCTTACTGAGATTTACTGTCAGGGCCCAGGTCTGACAGAATCTGTGCAGAAGATCTAGGTGCTGCTGTAGGCCCTCCTTGGTTGGTGACAGAAGCACCAGATCATCAGCAAACAGTAGAAATTTGACTTCGGATTCTAGTAGGGTGAGGCCGGGTGCTGCAGACTTTTCTAGTGCCCGCGCCAATTCGTTGATATATATGTTGAAGAGGGTGGGGCTTAAGCTGCATCCCTGTCTCACCCCACGACCCTGTGTGAAGAAATGTGTGTTTTTTGCCAATTTTAACCGCACACTTGTTGTTTGTGTACATGGATTTTATAATATCGTATGTTTTACCCCCAACACCACTTTCCATCAATTTGTACAGCAGACCCTCATGCCAAATTTTTGAAATCAACAAAGCATGAGAAAACTTTGCCTTTGTTTCGTTTGGTTGTCAATTGGGGTGTGCAGGGTGAATACATGGTCTGTTGTATGGTAATTTGGTAAAAAGCCAATTTGACATTTGCTCATGCAATTGTTTTCATTGAGGAAATGTACGAGTCTGCTGTTAATGATAATGTAGAGGATTTTCCCAAGGTTACTGTTGACGCATATTCCACGGTAGTAATTGGGGTCAAATTTGTCTCCACTTTTGTGGATTGGGGTGATCAGTCCTTGGTTCCAAATATTGGGGAAGATGCCAGAGCTAAGGATGATGTTAAAGAGTTTTAGTGTAGCAAATTGGAATTTGTTGTCTGTATATTTGATCATTTCATTAAGGATACCATCAACACCACAGGCCTTTTTGGGTTGAAGGGTTTTTATTTTGTCCTGTAACTCATTCAAGGTAATTGGAGAATCCAGTGGGTTCTGGTAGTCTTTAATAGTTGATTCTAAGATTTGTATTTGATCATGTATATGTTTTTGATCTTTATTCTTTGTTTTTGAGCCAAAAAGATTGGAGAAGTGGTTTACCCATACATCTCCATTTTGGATAAATAATTATTTGTGTTGTTGTTTGTTTACTGTTTTCCAATTTTCCCAGAAGTGGTTAGAGTCTATGGATTCTTCAATTACGTTGAGCTGATTTCTGACGTGCTGTTCCTTCTTTTTCCGTAGTGTATTTCTGTATTGTTTTAGTGATTAGTGAAGGCGTAGACACAGGTTTTCCGGGTCTCTATGTTTTTGGTTAGACAGGTTTCTCAATTTCTTTCTTAGATTTTTGCAGTCTTCATCAAACCATTTGTCATTGTTGTTCATTTTCTTCGGTTTTCTATTTGAGAGTTTTAGATTTGATAGGGAAGCTGAGAGATCAAATATACTGTTAAGATTTTCTACTGCCAAGTTTACACCTTCACTATTACAGTGGAAAGTTTTACCCAGGAAATTGTCTAAAGGGATTTAATTTGTTGTTGCCTAATTGTTTTTAGGTAGGTTTCCAAACTGCATTCCTTCCATCTATAGCATTTCTTAATGTTACTCAGTTCCTTTGGCTTTGATACCTCATGATTGAGTATTGCTCTGTTCAAGTAGACTGTGATTTTGCTGTGGGGGGTGTCAGTGGGCTGACTGTGAATGCTCTGAGAGACTCTGGGTTGAGGTCAGTGATAAAGTAGTCTACAGTACTACTGCCAAGAGATGAGCTATGGGTGTACCTACCATAGGAGTCCCCTCAACGCCTACCATTGACTATGTACATACCCAGCGTGCGGCAGAGCTGCAGGAGTTGTGACCCGTTCTTGTTGGTAATGTTGTCATAGTTGTGCCTAGGGGGGCATATGTGGGAGGGAATGCTGTCACCTGCAGGCAGGTGCCGCTCTCTCTCTACCCTTCTCCCTACCCCTCTCTCTCTCTTCCTCTCTCTCTCTCTCTCTTTACCTCTCTCTCTCTCCCTACCTTTCTCTCTCTCTCTACCTCTCTCTCTGTACCTCTACCTTTCTTTCTACCTCTCTTTCTCTACATCTTTCCCAGTCCCCAGTCCACCTGGCCGTGCTGCTGCTCCAGTTTCAACTGTTCTGCCTGCAGCTATGGAACCCTGATCTGTTCACCGGACATGCTACCTGTCCCAGACCTGCTGTTTTCAACTCTCTAGAGACAGCAGGAGCGGTAAAGATACTCTGAATGATCGGCTATGAAAAGCCAACTGACATTTTCTCCTGAGGTGCTGACCTGTTGCACCCTCTACAACCACTGTGATTATTATTATTTGACCCAGCTGGTCATCTTTGAACATCTTGGTCATGTTCTGTTATAATCTCCACCCGGCACAGCCAGAAGAGGACTGGCCACCCCTCATAGCCTGGTTCCTCCCTCGGTTTCTTCCTAGATTTTGGCCTTTCTAGGGAGTTTTTCCTAGCCACCGTGCTTCTACACCTGCATTGCTTGCTGTTTGGGGTTCTAGGCTGTGTTTCTATACAGCACTTTGTGACATCAGCTGATGTAAGAAGGGCTATTTAAATACATTTGATTGATTGATAGCAACACAACATAACACAGCATGGTAGCAACACAACATGGCAGCACAAAACATGGAACAAACATTATTGGGCACAGACAACAGCACAAAGGGCAAGAAGGTAGAGACAACAATACATTACGCAAAGCAGTAAGTGTCCATGATTGAGTCTTTGAATGAAGAGACTGAGATAAAACTGTCCTGGTTGAGTGTTTGTTGCAGCTCGTTCCAGTCGCTAGCTGCAGCGAACTGAAAAGACGAGTGACCCAGGGATGTGTGTGCTTTGGGGACTTTAACATAATGTGACTGGCAGAACGGTGTTGTATGTGGAGGGTAAGTGCTGCAGTAAATATCTCAGATAAGGGGGAGTGAGGCCTAAGAGGGTTTTATAAATAAACATCAACCAGTGGGTCTTGCGACAGGTATACATAGGTCTGTGTTTTGTGTAGGCTGTGTAGGCTGACCCCGGCGGGACGTTTTGATGTCTGGATTACTGCAACTCGCTGTTGGCTGGGCTCCCTGCCTGTGCCATTAAACCCCTACAACTCATCCAGAACGCCGCAGCCCGTCTGGTGTTCAACCTTCCCAAGTTCTCTCACGTCACCCCGCTCCTCCGCTCTCTCCACTGGCTTCCAGTTGAAGCTCGCATCCGCTACAAGACCATGGTGCTTGCCTACGGAGCTGTGAGGGGAACGGCACCGCAGTACCTCCAGGCTCTGATCAGGCCCTACACCCAAACAAGGGCACTGCGTTCATCCACCTCTGGCCTGCTCGCCTCCCTACCACTGAGGAAGTACAGTTCCCGCTCAGCCCAGTCAAAACTGTTCGCTGCTCTGGCCCCCCAATGGTGGAACAAACTCCCTCACGACGCCAGGACAGCAGAGTCAATCACCACCTTCCGGAGACACCTGAAACCCCACCTCTTCAAGGAATACCTAGGATAGGATAAGTAATCCTTCTCACCCCCCCCCTTAAATGATTTAGATGCACTATTGTAAAGTGGCTGTTCCACTGGATGTCAGAAGGTGAATTCACCAATTTGTAAGTCGCTCTGGATAAGAGCGTCTGCTAAATGACTTAAATGTAAATGTTAAATGTTGATAGCCTCCGACAATGAATCCACAGATAAAAGGGGGAACCTAGTTTGTTTTTATTTAGTTTTCTTTGATAAATCTCTCCTCGTTTATTCTCCATCTTCTGTGGATTTTATATGGCAGTTAGCCACTAACTTTAGGTGCATTACCGTCACCAACTGGACTGGAGTGTGGACTTCATTCATCTTTCAATCAACCACGTGGATTAGTATGCTCCTAAAACACCAATGAGAGGATGGGAGAGTTGCAGCGAGTCAAGCGTTTAAAAATGTGAACCAAGTTATATTCTGCTACGCAGACGGCCGTTGCACTGCACAAGCAGTTTGGATGAAATTGTCGAATAACGTGTACATTTATTTTGCAACACCGCGCAAACAACTTAGGGTTTTGCATTCTTCATCAAATAATTTGTAATTGTTACACATTTTCTTAGGTTGTCTGCTTGACATTTTTAAATTTGATAGGGAAGCTGAAAGGACAATAATAATATTCAGGCTTTCGACTGCCAAGTTTAAAACTTCACTATTACAGTGAAACGTTTTGTCCAGGAAGTTGTCTCAAAGGGATTGAATTTGTTGTTGCCTAATTGTTTTTTGGTAGATTTCTACACTACTTTCCTTCAGTCTAAAGCATTTCTTGATATTGTGTTGTTCATTTGGCTTTGATGCCTCATGGTTGAGTATTGCTCTGTTCAAGTAGACTGTGATTTTGCTGTGGTCTGATAGGGGTGTCAGTGGGCTGACTGAACACTCAGACTATGGGTTAAGATCGGTGTACCTACCCTAGGAGTCCCCTTGAAGCTTACCATTGACTATGTACAGACCCAGCATGCGACAGAGCTACAGGAGTTGTGACCTGTTTTTGTCATAGTGGTGTCTAGGGAGGCATATTGTGGAGGGAATGCGGTCACCTCCAGGTAGGTGTTTGTCTCCCTGTGTGCTGAGGGTGTCAGGTTCTTGTCCAGTTCTGACATTTAGGTCACCACAGACTAGTACATGTCCCTGGGCCTGGAAATTATTTATTTCCCACTCCAGGATGGAGAAGCTGTCATTGTTAAAGTACGGGGCTTATAGTGGGGGAATCTACAGTACGGGGCTTATAGTGGGGGGAATATACAGTACGGGGCTTATAGTGGGGGGATATACAGTACGGGCTTGCATTGGGGGGATATACAGTACGGGGCTTATAGTGGGGGGATATACAGTACGGGGCTTATAGGGGGGGGATATACAGTACGGGGCTTATAGTGGGGGGATATACAGTACAGGGCTTATAGTGGGGGGATATACAGTACGGGGCTTATAGTGGGGGGATATACAGTACGGGGCTTATAGTGGGGGGGATATACAGTACGGGGCTTATAGTGGGGGGATATACAGTACGGGGCTTATAGTGGGGGGAATATACAGTACGGGGCTTATAGTGGGGGAATATACAGTACGGGGCTTATAGTGGGGGAATCTACAGTACGGGGCTTATAGCGGGGGATATACAGTACGGGGCTTATAGTGGGGGGATATACAGTACAGGGCTTATAGTGGGGGAATATACAGTACGGGGCTTATAGTGGGGGGATATACAGTACGGGGCTTATAGTGGGGGGATATACAGTACGGGGCTTATAGTGGGGGGATATACAGTACGGGGCTTATAGTGGGGGGAATATACAGTACGGGGCTTATAGTGGGGGGAATATACAGTACGGGGCTTATAGTGGGGGGATATACAGTACGGGGCTTATAGTGGGGGGATATACAGTACGGGGCTTATAGTGGGGGGATATACAGTACGGGGCTTATAGTGGGGGGATATACAGTACGGGGCTTATAGTGGGGGGATATACAGTACGGGGCTTATAGTGGGGGGATATACAGTACGGGGCTTATAGTGGGGGAATCTACAGTACGGGGCTTATAGTGGGGGGATATACAGTACGGGGCTTATAGTGGGGGGATATACAGTACGGGGCTTATAGTGGGGGGATATACAGTACGGGGCTTATAGTGGGGGGGATATACAGTACGGGGCTTATAGTGGGGGGATATACAGTACAGGGCTTATAGTGGGGGGATATACAGTACGGGGCTTATAGTGGGGGGATATACAGTACAGGGCTTATAGTGGGGGGATATACAGTACAGGGCTTATAGTGGGGGGATATACAGTACAGGGCTTATAGTGGGGGGATATACAGTACAGGGCTTATAGTGGGGGGATATACAGTACGGGGCTTATAGTGGGGGGATATACAGTACAGGGCTTATAGTGGGGGGGATATACAGTACAGGGCTTATAGTGGGGGGATATACAGTACGGGGCTTATAGTGGGGGGATATACAGTACGGGGCTTATAGTGGGGGGAATATACAGTACGGGGCTTATAGTGGGGGGATATACAGTACGGGGCTTATAGTGGGGGGATATACAGTACGGGGCTTATAGTGGGGGGATATACAGTACGGGGCTTATAGTGGGGGGATATACAGTACGGGGCTTATAGTGGGGGGAATATACAGTACGGGGCTTATAGTGGGGGATATACAGTACGGGGCTTATAGTGGGGGGATATACAGTACGGGGCTTATAGTGGGGGGATATACAGTACGGGGCTTATAGTGGGGGGATATACAGTACGGGGCTTATAGTGGGGGGAATATACAGTACGGGGCTTATAGTGGGGGATATACAGTACGGGGCTTATAGTGGGGGGATATACAGTACGGGGCTTATAGTGGGGGGATATACAGTACGGGGCTTATAGTGGGGGGATATACAGTACAGGGCTTATAGTGGGGGGGATATACAGTACGGGGCTTATAGCGTGGGGATATACAGTACGGGGCTTATAGCGGGGGGATATACAGTACGGGGCTTATAGGGGGGGGATATACAGTACGGGGCTTATAGCGGGGGGATATACAGTACGGGGCTTATAGCGGGGGGATATACAGTACGGGGCTTATAGCGGGGGGATATACAGTACGGGGCTTATAGCGGGGGGATATACAGTACGGGGGTAATAGCGGGGGGATATACAGTACGGGGCTTATAGTGGGGGGATATACAGTACGGGGCTTATAGTGGGGGGATATACAGTACGGGGCTTATAGTGGGGGGATATACAGTACGGGGCTTATAGTGGGGGGATATACAGTACGGGGCTTATAGTGGGGGGATATACAGTACGGGGCTTATAGTGGGGGGATATACAGTACGGGGCTTATAGTGGGGGGATATACAGTACGGGGCTTATAGTGGGGGGATATACAGTACGGGGCTTATAGTGGGGGGATATACAGTACGGGGCTTATAGTGGGGGGATATACAGTACGGGGCTTATAGTGGGGGGATATACAGTACGGGGCTTATAGTGGGGGGATATACAGTACGGGGCTTATAGTGGGGGGATATACAGTACGGGGCTTATAGTGGGGGGATATACAGTACGGGGCTTATAGTGGGGGGATATACAGTACGGGGCTTATAGTGGGGGGATATACAGTACGGGGCTTATAGTGGGGGGATATACAGTACGGGGCTTATAGTGGGGGGATATACAGTACGGGGCTTGCAGTGGGGGGATATACAGTACGGGGCTTATAGTGGGGGGATATACAGTACGGGGCTTATAGTGGGGGGATATACAGTACGGGGCTTGCAGTGGGGGGATATACAGTACGGGGCTTATAGTGGGGGGATATACAGTACGGGGCTTATAGTGGGGGGATATACAGTACGGGGCTTATAGTGGGGGGATATACAGTACGGGGCTTATAGTGGGGGGATATACAGTACGGGGCTTGCAGTGGGGGGATATACAGTACGGGGCTTATAGTGGGGGGAATATACAGTACGGGGCTTATAGTGGGGGGATATACAGTACGGGGCTTATAGTGGGGGGATATACAGTACGGGGCTTGCAGTGGGGGGATATACAGTACGGGGCTTATAGTGGGGGGATATACAGTACGGGGCTTATAGTGGGGGGATATACAGTACGGGGCTTATAGTGGGGGGATATACAGTACGGGGCTTATAGTGGGGGGATATACAGTACGGGGCTTATAGCGGGGGATATACAGTACGGGGCTTATAGTGGGGGGATATACAGTACGGGGCTTATAGTGGGGGGATATACAGTACGGGGCTTATAGTGGGGGGATATACAGTACGGGGCTTATAGTGGGGGGATATACAGTACAGGGCTTATAGTGGGGGGATATACAGTACAGGGCTTATAGTGGGGGGATATACAGTACAGGGCTTATAGTGGGGGGGAATATACAGTACGGGGCTTATAGTGGGGGGATATACAGTACGGGGCTTATAGTGGGGGGATATACAGTACGGGGCTTATAGTGGGGGGATATACAGTACGGGGCTTATAGTGGGGGGATATACAGTACGGGGCTTATAGCGGGGGGATATACAGTACGGGGCTTATAGTGGGGGGATATACAGTACGGGGCTTATAGTGGGTGGAATATACAGTACGGGCTTGCATTGGGGGGAATATGCTAACCCTAACCCCTAAACATATTCTAAAATGGATTCAATAAAACATGTTCGTCATCAATCTACATACGATACCCCATAATGACAAAGTGAAAACAGGTTTTAGAAATGTTTGCAAATGTTTTAAAAATAAGTATACAGACCTTTTGCTATGAGACTCGAAATTGAGCTCCGGTGCATCCTGTTTCCATTGATCATCCTTGAGATGTTTCTACAACTTGATTGGAGTCCACCTGTGGTAAATTCAATTGGTTGGACAATTTTTGGAAAGTGCATGTCAGAGCAAAAACCAGCCATGAGGTTGGAATAATTGTCCGTAGAGCACCGAGACAGGATTATGTGGAGGCACAGATCTGGGGAAGGGTACCAAAAAATGTTTGCAGCATTGAAGGTCAAGAACACAGTGGCCTCTATCATTCTTAAATGGAAGAAGTTTGGAACCACCAAGACTCTTCCAAGAGCTGGCCGCCCAGCCAAACTGAGCAATCAAGGTTGTCACTCTGACAGAGCTCGAGAGTTCTTCTGTGGAGATGGGAGAACCTTCCAGAAGGACAACCATCTCTGCAGCACTCCACCAATCAGGTCTTTATGGTAGAGTGGCCAGATGGAAGCCGCTCCTCAGTAAAAGGCACATGACAGCCCGCTTGGACTTTGCCAAAAGGCACCTAAAGGACTGTCAGACCATAAGAAACAAGATTCTCTGGTCTGATGAAAACAAGATTGAATTCTTTGGCCTGAATACCAAGCGTCGCATTTGGAGGAAACCTGGCACCATCCCTAAGGTGAAACGTGGTGGCATCATCATGCTGTGGGGATGTTTTTCAGCAGCAGGGACTGGGAGACTAGTCAGGCTCAAGGGAAAGATGAACAGAGCAAAGTACAGAGAGATCCTTGATGAAAACCTTCTCCAGAGTGCTCGCTTCCAAAGGTGCTTCAACAAAGTACTGAGTAAAGGGTCTGAATACTTATGTAAATGTGATATCAGTTTTTATTTGTAATAAATGTGCAAAAAAATGTACCTGTTTTTGCTTTGTCATTATGGGGTATTATGATGTCATTATGGGGTATTGTGATGTCATTATGGGGTATTGTGATGTCATTATGGGGTATTGTGATGTCATTATGGGGTATTGTGTGTAGGTTGAGGGGCATTTTCTTTTTGTGAATAAGGCTGTAATGGAACAAAATGTGGAAAAAGTCAAAGGTTCAGAATACTTTCCAAATGCACTGTATATTAGGATGTGTAGTATACATTACAGTATACACAGTATGATAAGTGTAGTAGACAGTGAGCTGTGTAGGATACATTATATACAATAGATGTATAGTATACATTACAGTATATTAGCTGTGTAGTATACACAACAGTATATACAAGATGTGTAGTATACATTAGGCAGTATATATTAGATGTGTATGCGTGCCTGTGTCTCTTCACAGTCCTGCTGTTCAATAACGTGTATTTGTTTTGTTTTTAAAAATCTAGTTTTACTGCTTGCATTAGTTACTTGATGTGGAATAGAGTTCCATGTAGTCATGGCTCTATGTAGTACTGTGCGACTCCCATAGTCTGTTCTGGACTTGGGGACTGTGAAGAGACCTCTGGTGGCATGTCATGTGGGGTATGCATGGGTGTCTGAGCTGTGTGCTCTCTTTACTGATTTCTGCAACATTAGTAAAGATGATTCTCATTAACAAAAGGTCTGAATATGGGTTTTATTTGTAATACATTTGCAAATTTGTCATTAGGGGATATTGTGTGTAGATTGAGGAAAAAATAGTGAATAATAGTAAAGATAAACTATGAAACATATGGACAGTGGTGTAAAATACTAAAAGTACGAAAGTAATTTGGTGTATCTATACTACTACACTATTTATATATTTTTTGACAACTTTTACTTCACTACATTCCTAATGAAAATGTACTTTTTACTCCATACATTTTCCCTGACACCCAAAAGTACTTGTTACATTTTGACAGGAAAATGTTCCAATTCACACACTTATCAAGAGAACATCCCTGGTCATCCCTACTGCCTCTGACCTGGCAGACTCACTAAACAGATGCTTATTTTGTAAATTATGAGTGTTGAGAGGCTGGCTATCAGTCAATAAAATAAAACAATTAAATTGTCCTGTCTAGTTTGCTTAATATAAGTAATTTGAAATAGTTCATACTTTTACATTTGATATTTAAATATATTTTAGCAATCCCATTTACTTTTGATACTTCTGTATATTTAAAACCAAATACTTTTAGACTCTTGCTCAAATAGTATTTTACTGGGTGACTTTCACATTTACTTGCGTCATTTTCTATTAAAAGGCATCTTTACTTTTACTCAAGTATGACAATTGAGTACTTTTTCCACCACTGTATATGGAATCACATAGGAACCAAAAAAAAAAAAAAAAAGTGTTGAACAAATCAAAATATATTTTATATTTTAGATTCTTCAAATAGATACCCTTTGCCTTGATTGCAGCTTTGCACTTTGCACAATTTCTTTACTTCTTAATGTGTTTGAGCCAATCAGTTGTGACAAGGCAGGGGTGGTATACAGAAGATGGCCCTATTTGGAGAACAGCTCAAAAAAGCAAAGAGAAACAATAGTCCATTATTTTTTAAAGACATGAAGGTCAGTCAATACAGAACAAGAACTTCGAAAGTTTCTTCAAAATGCAGTCGCAAAAACCAAGCGATATGATTAAACTGTCTGGCGATATGATGAAACTGTCTGCTTATCTGCTGCAGAGGATACGTTCATTAGAGATACCAGCCTCAGAAACTGCAGCCCAAATAAATCCTTCAGAGGTCAAGTAACAGACTCATCTCAACATCAACTGTTCAGAGGAGACTGCGTGAATCAGGCCTTCATGGTCGAATTGCTGCAAAGAAACCACTACTAAAGGACACCAATAAGAAGAAGACTTGCTTAGGCCAAGAAATACAAGCAATGGACATTAGACTGGTGGAAATGTATCCTTTGGTTTGGAGTCCAAATTTGAGATTTGTGGTTGCAACCGCCGTGTCTTTGTGAGAGGCGGTGTGGGTGAACGGATGATCTCCGCATGTGTATTTCCCACCATTATGCGTGGAGGTGGTGTTATTGTGTGGGGGGTGCTTTGCTGATGACAATGTCTGTGATTTATTTAGAATTCAAGGCACACTTAACCAGCATGGCTACCACAGCATTCTGCAGCGATATGCCATCCCATCTGGTTTGGGCTGAGTGGGAGTATAATTTGTTTTTCAACAGGACGATGACTCAAAACACCTCCAGGCTGTGTAAGGGCTATTTTACCATTGTGGCCCCCACAATCCCCCGACCTCAACCAAATTGAGATGGTTTGGGATAAGTAGGACAGCACAGTGAAGGAAAAGCAGCAAACAAGTGCTCAGCATATGTGGGAACTCCAAGATTGTTGGAATAGCATTCCAGATGAAGCTGGTTGAGAGAATGCCAAAAGTGTGCAAAGCTGTCATCAAGGCAAAGGGTAGCTATTTGAAGAACCTCAAATATAAAATATATATTTTGATTTGTTTAACACTTTTTTAGACTATATTATTCCATGTGATATTTCATAGCTTTGATGTCTTCACTATTAATTATACAATGTAGAAAAATAGTCAAATAAAGAAAAACCATTTAATGAGTAGGCGTTCTAAAACCTTTGACCGGTAGTGTGTGTGTGTGTATGAACAGTTGAAGTCAGAAGTTTACATTAGGTTGGAGTCATTAAAACTAATTTTTCAACCACTCCACAAATTTCGTTTTAACAAACTATAGTTTTGGCAAGTCGGTTAGGACATCTACTTTGTTCATGACACAAGTAACTTTTCCAACAATTGTTTACAGACAGAGTATTTCACTGTATCACAATTCCAGTGGGTCAGAAGTTTACATACACTAAGTTGACTGTGCCTTTAAACAGCTTGTAAAATTCCACAAAATGTCATGATTTAGAAGCTTCTGATAGGCTAATTGACATCTTTTGAGTCAATTGGAGGTGTACATGTGGATGTATTTCAAGACCCACTTCTGTGCCTCTTTGCTTGACATCATGGGAAAATCAAAAGAAATCAGCCAAGACCTCAGAAAAAAAGTGTGTAGACCTCCACAAGTCTGGTTCCAAACGCCTGAAGGTACCACGTTCATCTGTAAAAACAACAGTACGCAAGTATAAACACCATGAGACCACACTGACATCATACCGCTCAGGAAGGAGACGCTTTCTGTCTCCTAGAGGTGAACGTACTTTAGTAAAAAAGTGCAAATCAATCCCAGAACAACAGCAAAGGACCATGTGAAGATGCTGGAGGAAACAGGTACAAAAGTATCTATATCCACAGTAAAACGAGTCCTGTATCGACATAACCTGATAGGCCGCTCAGCAAGGAAGAAGCCACTGCTCCGAAACCGCCATAAAAAAGCCAGGCTACGGTTTGCAACTGCACATGGGGACAAAGATTGTACTTTTTGGAGAAATTTCCTTTTGTCTGATGAAACAAAAATAGAACTGTTTGGCCATAATGACCATCGTTATGTTTGGAGGAAAAAAGGGGGAGGCTTGCAAGCCAAAGAACACCATCCCAACCGTGAAGTATGGGGGTGGCAGCATCATGTTGTGGGGGTGCTTTGCTGCAGGAGGAACTGGTGCACTTCACAAAATAGATGGCATCATGAGGGAGGAAAATGATGTGGATATATTGAAGCCACATCTCAAGACATCAGTCAGAAAGATAAAGCTCGGTTGCAAATGGGTCTTCCAAATGGACAATAACCCCAAGCATACTTCCAAAGTTGAGGCAAAATGGCTTAAGGACAACAAAGTCAAGGTATTTGAGTGGCCATCACAAAGCCCTGACCTCAATCCTATAGAAAATTTGTGGGCAGAACTGAAAAAGCGTGTGTGAGCAAGGAGGCCTATACAAACATGACTCAGTTACACCAGCTCTGTCAGGAGGAATGGGCCCGAAACGGGCAACCCGAAACATTTGACCCAAGTTAAACAATTGAAAGGCAATGCTACCAAATACTAATTGAGTGTATGTAAACTTTTGGCCCACTGAGAATGTGATGAAAGAAATAAAAGCTGAAATAAATCATTCTCTCTACTATTATTGTGACATTTCACATTCTTAAAATAAAGTGATCTTCCTAACTGACCTAAGACAGGTAATGTTTACTAGGATTAAATGTCAGGAATCGTGAAAAACTGAGTTTAAATGTATTTGGCTAAGGTGTATATAAACTTCTGACTTCAACTGTACGTGTGTGTGTGTAGATAGATATCTCCTCCTATGTGTATCTAAGATGTGCAATCTTTTTTCCCGTATCATTGGCCTGGGCTATTGTTTGTTTGATGTCAAGACCAGACTGATTTGTCAGAGTAGCCACTCATTTGTGTTGTACCCTCCCTTTACAACCCTAATCCTGCCCCAGCGTTTCTAACTGGGGTGCCCTGACACTACACAGCTGATTCAAATAACTAACTCATCGTCAAACTTTGATGATTTGAATTAGTAATGTAGTGCTAGGGCAAAAACCTCTGTGTGGCTCTTGGTGTCCCCAGGACAGTTTGTGAAAGGCCGTCCTTCCCATAATTCCAGCTAATTTCTAAACCACTTCTTAAATGTCTTTTCTAGAACAGCTCCAGTGTCTTAACAGTTCAAGAAAAAAAAATGACTGACACTTAAATCTCATAATCCAGTGCCCATATTTACACAGACATCCCAATTCTGATATTTATTTTACTTGTGATTGGTCAAAGACCAATATTGGAAAAAATATCAGAATTGGGCTACTTATATAAACGCAGCCTAAGACTATTTGTGGATGAAAAAAAATAGTCTGCTAATTGTCACCCTCTCCTTCTTGGCTGAACATTTGACTCAGTTCCTGTCCCAGTTGGCTAGCAGTCCTCTCTCACTCTCCCTCTTCAGCTGAACATCTTGCCAAGTCTCTGTCCCAGTCTGCTATTCGTCTCTCGCTCCCTCCTCCCCACCTCTCTCAGTCCTCTCAGGGCAGAGGGAGAGTCAGGCTGGAGCTCCTGTAGTTTTCTGAAGGCCCTGTCGGCCTCTTCCAGCTCCCCTGCCTCCAGGTTGGCCTGCCCAAGGCGGTACCAGGCCTTCAGCCCTTGGGGCTCTAGCAGCGTGGATCTGGCGGGAAAAAATAGTTACATATTGGGATATTATTTGACAACATATCTCAATATTATTTTTGCCAGCTGTGCCTGCCCGAAACTAGTATTTTTTCCTTGTTATTAATTTTCTTTTGAAACAGGGAACCAACATGTTTTTCCATGACTGATCAAAACAAACTGTGTCATGCTCTCTCCTCTCTGCATCAGACATGACGAGCAATACGATGGGAATGTCTAATCATAATAAACAAATCACAGCTTCAAATCGCAATATATAGAGAATCTTTACGATTGTGAGCATGTGTGACCGACTGGCTCGATTTTGTCTTATGTATCAACATTTTAAATTGTGTTTTTTTTTTACATTGGATAAAAGTAGAGACTCGAAAACAGTATATCATACTGTAACACTACAGTTGAGGGAAAGTAATTCTGCTTTGAAAGTTAATAAACTTGTAACCCCACTTTTGAGAAAATGGCCCTTGAACGCTTGGGTACATGTACTGGAGAGTTCTTCTTTGTCGACACCCATTCAGCATCGGGCACACCCTCTTATGCCTTAGCCCCGCCCATCTCTTTAAGGATTCACATGCATGACATCACAGCCTGTTGGTCCAAAATAGCATAACTGGTGTATTTTAACAGCAATAAACCCATCTGTTTATGTCAATCTAGCAAACCAGGCACCTAAAAGCAACTTTATAAACAATGTTTTGGTTAGCTTGTTAGCTAGACAGCTAACGTTAAGATAGCTGGCTAGCCAGTTTAAATAATGACCACATAACTGACAACGTCTTAACTTTAGCTAATATGTATTAATTATTACAGGAACATAAACTCACAACAAGATCATTATTTACAAGTTAATGGCGAGCCAATTACAGGAAATACAGTTGTAAGTGAGACAAAATAAAAGCAGGGCATTCTACCGGAGAATTTTAGAACTTGGAAAACTGTCTCGTTGGCCTAATGTTATATCCTAATTTGACTTTGGTGCAGGTCATGTTGTTCTTCACATTACAGTCTCTGGAAAATACAATCTATATCAAATCAAAAATGTATTCGTCACATGCACAGGACACAGAAGGTGCGAACGGTACAGTGAAATGGTACCTTGCATAGTGGAGTCTTTTGTTTAGACATGTCACTAGATAGCTAAACAATGACCCATAATCCTAATTTATAACATTACTTCCCTGCATTATTCTGCATGTAGCTAACAAACTAGATTCAAATGTTAGCTAGCAATGCAAATGGCTGTGAGATATGAATAATATTACTACACAGATCATTCACGTAACATTAGCTTGCGAGCAAGCCAGCCAACTAACAGTACACTTTAGCTTGAAATGAAAACGACTTTCTGACTAAATTAGAAACGTATAATATCTGAAAATGTAGCTAGGTAGACTCTCTTACCCATAAACATGCATGAACACTTCTCCCTCTCTGTCATGGATGCCATGGTTGCCCTTAATTTGAAGATGTATAAAACACCGGTCTCCGGATTACAATTCTGTGTGTTCTCTTTTCAACTCCCTCTGTATATTTGCATTCAAACGCCAGAATTTTCTCCATCTCCTTAGCTATCATACTGTGCTTCCACCGGCATTCCACCGATTTCAAAACTCAGACCTCCAGAAAGTGGAGAGCAACACTTTTGCAGTTCTTCATGTTAGCTTTCAAAAAAGCCCTGTTAGAAAGGATCACATACTGACCAGATCATAAACAGTTATAAACAGAAGTGTGCTACATGGCAGACAAATCCGAACTCATCTCTCAGCTTGTCCAGCCCATCCATTACCTCAGCCAATCATGGCTTGCGGGAAGATTCCTGGCTTTTTCCGTGGCTAAACCAACTAGGCTCGTATTTTAACAATTTTATTCATATCTACAGATGGCATACAAGTTTGTTATTAAGGCACATGAAAGTTTACATATTGCAGAATGCATTTCTGACACAAAAAAAACGCATTTTGATCAAAAATAAATGTTTACGTTCAAATGCCTCGACTGTGTAGTGACGCGCAACATACGCCTAGTTTCCTGAAACGAGTCACATACAAATTACCAAATTAGTAAACTAGGCCTTTTTTCTACTCCTGTATGAGCGAAGCACCCCCACCCCCCATCAACAGCCCTCCAATCCACAAACATCTTCCAGCAGCCATGATTGTGACAATACATATCGTATCAGCACCCGAGTATCATGATATCGTATCGTGAGGTCTAGTGCTTAATTTGAGACGGATCCTGCAGGAACAGTATTGTCGTTCTTTTAACGTAACGTAACGCAATCAACACTGCTAGCTAGCCAGCTAGCCCCCGAATAGCAGCACTGTAGAAACTATTACACTCGACGGAACGACTTGATTAGTGTAGTGTCAAAATCGCAGCCACTGCCAGCTAGCCTACAAAGTCAACAACGCAGCCACTGCCAGCTAGCCTACTCCAGCAGTACTGTATCATTTCAATCATTTTAGTCAATAAGATTCTTGCTACGTAAGCTTAACTTTCTGAACATTCGAGACGTGTAGTCCACTTGTCATTCCAATCTCCTTTGCATTAGCGTAGCCTCTTCTGTAGCCTGTCAACTATGTGTCTATCTATCCCTGTTCTCTCCTCTCTGCACAGACCATACAAACGCTCCACACCGCGTGGCCGCAGCCACCCTAATCTGGTGGTCCCAGCGCGCACGACCCACGTGGAGTTCCAGGTCTCCGGTAGCCTCTGGAACTGCCGATCTGCGGCCAACAAGGCAGAGTTCATCTCAGCCTATGCCTCCCTCCAGTCACTCGACTTCTTGGCACTGACGGAAACATGGATCACCACAGATAACACTGCTACTCCTACTGCTCTCTCTTCGTCCGCCCACGTGTTCTCGCACACCCCGAGAGCTTCTGGTCAGCGGGGTGGTGGCACCGGGATCCTCATCTCTCCCAAGTGGTCATTCTCTCTCTCTCCCCTTACCCATCTGTCTATCGCCTCCTTTGAATTCCATGCTGTCACAGTTACCAGCCCTTTCAAGCTTAACATCCTTATCATTTATCACCCTCCAGGTTCCCTCGGAGAGTTCATCAATGAGCTTGATGCCTTGATAAGCTCCTTTCCTGAGGACGGCTCACCTCTCACAGTCCTGGGCGACTTTAACCTCCCCACGTCTACCTTTGACTCATTCCTCTCTGCCTCCTTCTTTCCACTCCTCTCCTCTTTTGACCTCACCCTCTCACCTTCCCCCCCCCTACTCACAAGGCAGGCAATACGCTCGACCTCATCTTTACTAGATGCTGTTCTTCCACTAACCTCATTGCAACTCCCCTCCAAGTCTCCGACCACTACCTTGTATCCTTTTCCCTCTCGCTCTCGTCCAACACTTCCCACACTGCCCCTACTCGGATGGTATCGCGCCGTCCCAACCTTCGCTCTCTCTCCCCCGCTACTCTCTCCTCTTCCATCCTATCATCTCTTCCCTCTGCTCATACCTTCTCCAACCTATCTCCTGATTCTGCCTCCTCAACCCTCCTCTCTTCCCTTTCTGCATCCTTTGACTCTCTATGTCCCCTATCCTCCAGGCCGGCTCGGTCCTCCCCTCCCGCTCCGTGGCTCGACGACTCATTGCGAGCTCACAGAACAGAGCTCCGGGCAGCCGAGCGGAAATGGAGGAAAACTCGCCTCCCTGCGGACCTGGCATCCTTTCACTCCCTCCTCTCTACATTTTCCTCCTCTGTCTCTGCTGCTAAAGCCACTTTCTACCACTCTAAATTCCAAGCATCTGCCTCTAACCCTAGGAAGCTCTTTGCCACCTTCTCCTCCCTCCTGAATCCTCCTCCCCCCCTCCTCCCTCTCTGCAGATGACTTCGTCAACCATTTTGAAAAGAAGGTCGACGACATCCGATCCTCGTTTGCTAAGTCAAACGACACCGCTGGTTCTGCTCACACTGCCCTACCCTGTGCTCTGACCTCTTTCTCCCCTCTCTCTCCAGATGAAATCTCGCTTCTTGTGACGGCCGGCCGCCCAACAACCTGCCCGCTTGACCCTATCCCCTCCTCTCTTCTCCAGACCATTTCCGGAGACCTTCTCCCTTACCTCATCTCGCTCATCAACTCATCCCTGACCGCTGGCTACGTCCCTTCCGTCTTCAAGAGAGCGAGAGTTGCACCCCTTCTGAAAAAACCTACACTCGATCCCTCCGATGTCAACAACTACAGACCAGTATCCCTTCTTTCTTTTCTCTCCAAAACTCTTGAACGTGCCGTCCTTGGCCAGCTCTCCCGCTATCTCTCTCAGAATGACCTTCTTGATCCAAATCAGTCAGGTTTCAAGACTAGTCATTCAACTGAGACTGCTCTTCTCTGTATCACGGAGGCGCTCCGCACTGCTAAAGCTAACTCTCTCTCCTCTGCTCTCATCCGTCTAGACCTATCGGCTGCCTTCGATACTGTGAACCATCAGATCCTCCTCTCCACCCTCTCCGAGTTGGGCATCTCCCGGCGCGGCCCACGCTTGGATTGCGTCCTACCTGACAGGTCGCTCCTACCAGGTGGCGTGGCGAGAATCTGTCTCCTCGCCACGCGCTCTCACCACTGGTGTCCCCCAGGGCTCTGTTCTAGGCCCTCTCCTATTCTCGCTATACACCAAGTCACTTGGCTCTGTCATAACCTCACATGGTCTCTCCTATCATTGCTATGCAGACGACACACAATTAATCTTCTCCTTTCCCCCTTCTGATGACCAGGTGGCGAATCGCATCTCTGCATGTCTGGCAGACATATCAGTGTGGATGACGGATCACCACCTCAAGCTGAACCTCGGCAAGACGGAGCTGCTCTTCCTCCCGGGGAAGGACTGCCCGTTCCATGATCTCGCCATCACGGTTGACAACTCCATTGTGTCCTCCTCCCAGAGCGCTAAGAACCTTGGCGTGATCCTGGACAACACCCTGTCGTTCTCAACCAACATCATGGCGGTGGCCCGTTCCTGTAGGTTCATGCTCTACAACATCCGCAGAGTACGACCCTGCCTCACACAGGAAGCGGCGCAGGTCCTAATCCAGGCACTTGTCATCTCCCGTCTGGATTACTGCAACTCGCTGTTGGCTGGGCTCCCTGCCTGTGCCATTAAACCCCTACAACTCATCCAGAACGCCGCAGCCCGTCTGGTGTTCAACCTTCCCAAGTTCTCTCACGTCACCCCGCTCCTCCGCTCTCTCCACTGGCTTCCAGTTGAAGCTCGCATCCGCTACAAGACCATGGTGCTTGCCTACGAAGCTGTGAGGGGAACGGCACCGCAGTACCTCCAGGCTCTGATCAGGCCCTACACCCAAGCAAGGGCACTGCGTTCATCCACCTCTGGCCTGCTCGCCTCCCTACCATTGAGGAAGTACAGTTCCCGCTCAGCCCAGTCAAAACTGTTCGCTGCTCTGGTCCCCCAATGGTGGAACAAACTCCCTCACGACGCCAGGACAGCGGAGTCAATCACCACCTTCCGGAGACACCTGAAACCCCACCTCTTCAAGGAATACCTAGGATAGGATAAGTAATCCTTCTCACCCCCCCTTAAATGATTTAGATGCACTATTGTAAAGTGGCTGTTCCACTGGATGTCAGAAGGTGAATTCACCAATTTGTAAGTCGCTCTGGATAAGAGCGTCTGCTAAATGACTTAAATGTAAATGTAACAGGATCAAGCACCTCTCAGATTTGACTGTTTGTTCCGGCACCTATAATACTTATTTTCCACCATAATTTGCAAATAAATTCATTAAAAATCCTACAATGTGATTTTCTGGATTTTTTTTCTTATTTTGTCTGTCATAGTTGAAGTGTACCTATGACAAAAATTACAGGCCTCTCAACTTTTTAAGTGGGAGAACTTGCACAATTGGCAGCTGACTAAATACTTTTTTGCCCCACTGTATATAGTCATCCTATCGAGCCACACTGATTCCAGACCTGCTCTCTTATTTGTACATAGAGATTATGGGGAGGTCCGGTGGGCGGTGGGGTAAGTAACGGATCTTGACACAGACCTTGGTAGTGGTGGTCAGCTAGTGAAGGGGTCCCTACGTAATTACATCACATAGCCTAGTCTAGTCATCTCCCTACTGAATTTGAATCATGAGAAAGCCCCCCCAAAAAATGTTTAAATAATAATACTTCCAGAGAGAGATAGTGAATCGAACTCAGAACGAGCCAGAGAACTGTCAGTGCCGGAGGAGAGAGGTGCAAACTGTTCCTGATAGCGATACCTAACAGCGCTGCTATTAATCCCGCCAGTTCAGCTACCTTCACTAGCTAGTAGACCTAACCTGAACCCAGCTGGAGAGGGAGATGGGGAGCTGGGGGTGAGGGCGGCAGTGCATCCACCGACGAAGTGCTCGGAGCAGTTCAAGAACAACCAGATGTATAACAAGTATAACCCCTGACTTGTCATGCAGAATTCAGAGTTGGGCTGTACAACACGCAAAAAAGTAGGGAGCTTGGGTCTAGAAACAACTGGAGGGATTAAACTAGCAAAATAGTGGGAATGTACAGTAAATTAACATCCCATGTCTCAGACGTAAAGAAACAACAAATAGCCCTCAGAAAAAAAGGTTTTTGAACAGGTGTATTTGTAGACGAGGCTCGAGAGGACACCCAGGTTATAGTTCACACTCAGAATGAAAAAATAGACACTACAGCCAGTCTTCAGAACAGCCTGAGAAGGAGACTAAACATCCCGCTCATGGCAAGTTGACTCTCAAGAGTCACGGGGAGAGTCGTTGTGGGAGGTTTTGAAAACTAAGGTAGTACATATTTCTTCCTTTACAAACTTGTTCTGTACTGTGAAGGTAATCTGAATATGTGCTTCATACTATCACATCGGCAGGAGGCCTATATATTCTCATGTGCGTGTTCTGCTGTGTCCTACATTGATTTATTTGATTTTAAGTTTCATTCCGATATTTGTTCTACAGCTACATTGATGAGTTGAAAATGATATGAAATGCAGGTCTTGTAAGCTCCACAGCTGAGTATGTGGGTATATGGGTGTTCTGCAGTGTTGTCTAAAAATGTTGCTGTACACTGACGTCTAGAAAATTAGGCTCTAAGAAATGTGGACTTGTGTAACCGCAGCTATACTCAAGTATGTGGGCATACTGCAGTGACGTCTAAAATGCTTTGAATTATTCAGCGCCATGGAGAGTGCTGCCCGTTTCACCACCATAGATAGTAGGCTACTTGGCTGTTTACTCTGTCTGCTGCTATGTTGTGTTAGACACTTTTTTTCTCAATGTGTTTGGGACGGTTCCTCAGAGCCCCCCCCCCCCCCACACACCCACCTCAGAGCCCCCCGTGCTCACTATGTGTTCTGGGAATTCACGATTTACAAATTAAGTATTGGTGAGGTCCCTGGCAATTCCTAGCCTTACCTGGAGGCACACCCTCTGGCCCGGGACCACTGGCCCAGTTTCAGCTGACATAGGGATAGGTTGGAGTAGAGAGAGGCCTTGGTGGAACGGTACTGACGATCTGTAGGGGCCTCTAGGCTATCTTTCTTCTCCGTCTCCTCATCCTCCTCCTCCTCCTCCTCTATCGGAGTCATCGCCTCCCCTTCTCTCCGGGTGTGTAGTTTTAGGGTGATGAGGAGTTTGATGGCTCGGCTGTAGCTGTCTGCCGCCCCCCACATGTCCCCCGCCCTAAACCGGTCTCCCCCCCTCTGCTTGTGTGACATCACCCAGCCCCACTTCTCTCCAGCTGACAGCTGCCAGGACTCATGGCCAGGAGAGAAGGACTGGAGCTCTACTGTTATGCACAGGGACTGGTCAGGGCCTGCTCTCTTCTGCTCCTCTTCTCCTCCCCGGAGTCGGTCTGTTAGTGGAGTCAGCATTGCCTGGGGACACGAGGGTCAAAGGAGTGAAAGGTTAAAACCAGCTGTATGAAGGGTGAATGGGTAATAGCAGGTACATGCTGATTCAGTGTGGTGCTATTGGTGTGTGAGCCTCTCCTTACCACACACTTCTCTCCAGCTCTCATCCCCTCCACACACCCCTCTGTGATGTCACACTGCCCCTCCCCCAGCCTCAGAATGATCCAATCACCAAGCGGGACCTGCAGCATGGTACCCTGGGAGCGCTGTAGGGGTGGGACCTGGGCATCTGAAAGGACTGCGATTGGCAGGTCAGGTTTGAGTGACAGCTCCGGGTCAGCTGTAGGTTCTCCTTGGCGTTGAACTCTGACCTGACACAGAGAGCCAATCCCGGGGTAGACGTCTCTAGAGGGGTCAGTTGGCTCCGCCCCTCGTTTCCTCCTCTGACAAACCTCCCACAAGCCCCTGGGGCACACAGACACCCAGGAAGTGACCTTATCGCCTTCTGTCTCCGCTGCCTGGGAGGTCTTCATCACTTGAGGAGAGAGGGAGAGTTAGAGGGAGAGAGAGAAGACAGGAAGAAGAGAAGAAGCAGAGATGGCGAGGAGATATTCCCGTAGCATGGTAACCAACCAACAACATAATATAGTAACCTAAACAACATGGAATGAACGTCCAAGCGTCTTTTTTATAAACTAGTGTGCTTTGGGTCATTGTCCTGTTGGAAGGTGAACCTTCGCCCCCAGTCTGAAGTCCTGAGCGCTCTGGAGCAGGTTTTCATCAAGGATCTCTCTGTACTTTGCTCCATTCATCTTTCCCTCAATCCTGACTAGTCTCCCAGGCCCTGCCGCTGAAAAACATCCCCACAGCAGGATGATGCCACCACCCTTCCCCGTAGGGATGGTGCCAGGTTTCCTCAAGACGTGACGCTTGGCATTCAGGCCAAAGAGTTCAATCTTGGTTTCATCAGACCAGAGAATCTTGTTTCTTATGGTCTGAGAGTCCTTTAGGTGCCTTTTGGCAAAGTCCAAGCCGGCTGTCATGTGCCTTTTACTGAGGAGTGGCTTCTGTCTGGTCACTATACTATACAGGCCTGATTGGTGGAGTGCTGCAGAGATGGTTGTCTTTCTGGAAGGTTCTCCCATCTCCACAGAGGAACTCTGGAGCTCTGTCAGAGTGACCATCGGGTTCTTGGTCACCTCTCGGACCTCCGATTGCTCAGTTTGGCCTGGCGGACAGCTCTAGAAAGAGTCTTGGTGGTTCCAAACCTTCTCCATTTAAGAATGATGGAGCCCACAATTCCTTCAATCTCATGGCTTGGTTTTTGCTCTGACATGCACTGTCAACTGTGGGACCTTATATAGACAGGTGTGTGCCTTTCCAAATCATGTCCAATCAATTGAATTTATCACAGGTGAACTCCAATCAAGTTGTAGAAACATCTCAAGGATGATCAATGGAAATAGCATGCAGATGAGCTCAATTTCAAGTTTCAAAGCAAAGGGTCTGAATACTTATGTAAATATAAAATGTATTTATTTACATTTGCATTTCTAAAAAACTGTTTTCACTTAGTCATTATTGGGTATCGTGTGTATATTGATGAGGATTTGTATTTATTTAATCCATTTTAGAGTAAAGCTTTAACCAGTTGTGTAAAGTACTTCAAAAAGTTTGAGTATCTGTACTTTACTTTTAACATTTTTGACAACTTTTACTTCACTACATTCCTAAAGAAAATTATGTACTTTTTACTCCATAAATGTTCCCTGACACCCAAAAGTACTAATTCTATTTTGAATGCTTAACAGAACAGGAAAATTGTCTAATTCACACACTTATCAAGAGAATATCCCTGGTCATCCCTAGTGCCTCTGACCTGGCAGACTCACTAACACATGCTTTGTTTGTAAATGGTTGTCTGAGTGTTGGAGCGAGCCCCTGGCTATCCGTATATGAAAGAAAATATTTTTAAAAATGTGTCCATCTGCTTTGCTTAATGTAAGGAATTTGAAAATATGTTTTTATTTAACTAGGCAAGTCAGAACAAATTATTATTTAGAATGAAAGCCTACCAGAGAACAGTGGGTTAACTGCCTTGTTCAGGGGCAGAACAACAGATTTTAACCTTGTCAGCTCAGGGATTCGATCCAGCAACCTTCAGTTGAAATGGTTCATACTTTTACTTTTGATATTTAAGTACATTTTATCAATTCCATTTATTTTTATTTTTTGTTGTTTTTTTTGTTTAGAATTTTACCCCCTTTTGTCCCCAATTTCGTGGTGTCCAATTATTAGTAGTTACTATCTTGTCTCATCGCTACAACTCACGTACGGGCTCGGGAGAGACAAAGGTTGAAAGTCATGCGTCCTCCGATACACAACCCAACCAAGCCGCACTGCTTCTTAACACAGCGCCATCCAACCCGGAAGCCAGCCGCACCAATGAGTCGGAGGAAACACCGTGCACCTGGCAACCTTGGTTAGCGTGCACTGCGCCCGGCCCGCCACAGGAGTTGCTGGTGCACGATGAGACAAGGATTTCCCTACCGGCCAAACCCTCCCTAACCCAGACGATGCTAGACCAATTGTGTGTCGCCCCACGGACCTCCCGGTCGCGGCCGGTTACGACAGAGCCTGGGCATGAACCCAGTCTCTGGTGGCACAGCTGGCGCTGCAGTACAGCGCCCCTAACCACTGCGCCACACTTTCAAACTTTTACTTAGGTAGTATTTTACTGGGTGACTCACTTTTACTTTGAGTCATTTTCTTTTAAGGTATCTTTACTTTTACTCAAGTATGACAATTGGGTACTTTTTCCACCACAGCATTTAGTTTAGTTATATTGTTGGCTGTCATGAGTGAAATTCATCCATCTAGCTGGCTAACAAGGTAAGCTGATCTTTCTCTACCTTCACATCAAGTTAGCTCTGTGCAGGGCCGGTCCTGGCTGTTCTGCCTTAAGTGAGAGAGAAGAAAAATGGCCCCCGCCAAAACTAGAATAGCCCCAGTAAGCAAAATGACTGAATATGCATATTTCCGAGGTGTTGAAGTGAGGTCATGAATGAAAGGTGAAATGACATCTATGTATGGGCCAAATCAAGGCTGGGTCAGACTGGACAAAATCTGAACCAAACATAAACGTCTATGATTGGATCAGATTTGGTCCGGACCTAACCGATAAATAAACCTCTGTGGACAACATGGGAATCACTGCCCCACCAACAAGATGTACAGACGGGACCAGAAAGGACTTACTGGGGTGCAGCCTACCATGTCAGCTGCAATGGAATTTTATGAATGCCCCCCATTTGTAAAAATAGGCCATTGCATTGGTTTTATTAGTCCTGATTCCTGTTTATTTTGTATTTATTTAACTAGGCAAGTAAGTTAAGAACAAATTCTTATTTACAATGACTGCCTACCCGGGCCAAACCCTAACCCAGACGACGCTGGGCCAATTGTGCACCGCCCTATGGGTCTCCCAATCACAGCCGGTTGTGATACAGCCTGGAATCGAACCAGGGTCTGTAGTGACGCCTCTAGCACTGAGATGCAGTGCCTTAGACTGCTGCTGCCACTCAGGAGTAATGTGACTAATCAATTTGGCTATTTAAAAGCTCTGAATATCAGCTACCCAACTTTATCAGGAGGAGTTATCCTAAGCCTATTTGCAATGTGTTTACACAGCGGGAAATGCAGAAGTATTTTATTTGACGGATACGAACTCGAAACCACTGATCATGCCAATTTTGCCCACAGGAAAACAATTCCTGGACATTAGTTGTGAGTAGCCTGATGACCATTCCATATTTCCATTCTACTTTGACCTGTTAGGATGTTGTTTGTTAACATGTCAGCACATTTTTAGATTAGGCTATTTGATCAGAGAAACCTACATAAGTTGGCATCTCATTACAGTGCCATACATGTTACATCCAGCATGTTGGCTACAGAAAAGGCCATATTTTTATGCTATATCTGCAACAGCACCCTGCCCTTATAACAAATGATTGCAGCTTTCAAACTGCAGTCAACTGTGGTATTTTGGACGCAGTAATGGCATAATAACTACAGTGACACTGTACAATTACGGCAGTAAAATAGAAAAAGGTATTATGGACTCTGTATTTGCAGTTTACTGCACTCTGATTCATCTTTTTTCCGTAAGGGTAGAAATGCGCGCTGGGAATGAACAAGATTAATACCCACATTAATGGGTATTAATACTTTTTTGGTAACAACAACTCAATGTGTGTGTATTTTTGTTCCATTTTTTTAGTTGGCTCAAGAAACTTGTCATTGTGTCCTAACTAGCTAGTAATTATGTCGCGCTGGGGCTCCTGGTTGAACCTCTGGTTGCGCCTGCAGAGAGCGGGTCTGTGGGACGGAGTAGATCGCTCCTCAGCTGCCAGCCTCTTTCACCAGCCTGTTAGCTTTAGCCAGGACTCATGCAATCCGGGGTCCTTGGGACGTCGCTAACACGTTGAAGCGTACATTTAAAATGGGTAGGGGTTAAATTGAGGATTTAGGGTAAGGGTTATGGGGAGGATTTAGGGTAGGGACGTCCCAAGGACTCCAGATAGCACTAACCATTTAGCCAGTTAGCTAGCTATAACGCGTTAATGAACATTGCGAAAGTAAAAACATGTGCATAAAATAAAAACTCATGTAAAACATACTACATTTCATGAGAAGATGAACAGATATCTAACTTATTCCTACCTGCAGACAAACGGTATTTCGGCGATGTGCGACTTCAACGGATCAAAACAATACAACTTCTTCTTCGATGAGGTTTAACGCCGTGTGGCACCAAATAAATGTTGCATTGCCGCCACCTTCCTTACGAAAAAATATTGCAGTTAGAGTGCAGTTATACAGCATTCAAAATATAAAAAATTTACTGCAGTAATTTTGCAGTGCAAACCCACCACTCTACTCCACTCTTTAAATACCCTACCATCTACCATTTAACCCTACACTCACAAAAAAACACCCTACTCCACTATTTCAATACCTTACCATCTAACCCTACACTCACTAAAACCTCCCCACCCTACTCCACTATTTAAATACCCTACCATCTAATCCTACACTCATTAATGAACAACCTACCACCCTACTCCACTCTTTAAATAACCTGCCATCTACCATCTAATCCTACACTCACAAAAACACACCCTACTCCACTATTCAAATACCCTACCATCCAACCCTACACTCATTAACAACCCCCACCCTACTCCACTATTTAAATACCCTACCATCTAACCCTACACTCATTAACAACCCACCACCCTCCTCCACTATTTAAACACCCTACCATCTAACCCAACACTAAACCCCCACCCCACTCCACTATTTAAATACCCTACCATCTACCATCGAACCCTACACTCACTAACAACCCCCCCACCCTACTCCACTATTTAAATACCGTACCATCTACCATCTAACCCTACACTCACTAACAACCCCCCACCCTACTCCACTATTTAAATACCCTACCATCTACCATCTAACCCTACACTCATTAACAACCTACCACCCTACTCCACTATTTAAATACCCTACCATCTACCATCTAACCCTACACTCACTAACAACCCCCCACCCTACTCCACTATTTAAATACCCTACCATCTATCCCTATACTCACTAACAACCTATCACCCCACTCCACTATTTAAATCTATCTGGTCCTACCTCAGGCCAACAGACTGAAAGGACGGGACACCATCACTGAACACACCCTGTAACTCTTCTGACGTCAAGTCTCGTACACCCAAATACCTCTCTGCAGCTGCCACCACCACCTCAATTTTCTGTGACTTTCCATCCCTGCAGTACAGTTGATAACCATTGTTATATATGCTACAAATCCAATCTCACTGAAACATATACCACTTGTTGGTTTATATCTCTGTTCTGGTACAGATCTACTAGTCACACCCCTCCTCTCAGGATCCCTCCCTCTGTTCTGGTACAGATCTACTACACCCCTCCTCTCAGTATCCCTCCCTCTGTTCTGGTACAGATCTACTAGTCACACCCCTCCTCTCAGGATCCCTCCCTCTGTTCTGGAACAGATCTACTACACCAGTCCTCTCAGTATCCCTCCCTCTGTTCTGGTACAGATCTACGACACCCCTCCTCTCAGGGTCCCTCCCTCTGTTCTGGTACAGATCTACTAGTCACACCCCTCCTCTCAGGGTCCCTCCCTCTGTTCTGGTACAGATCTACTAGTCACACCCCTCCTCTCAGGACCCCTCCCTCTGTTCTGGAACAGATCTACTACACCCCTCCTCTCACCACTCCTCCCCCTTGACCCATCTTCCTCTACTTTCTTCACTGCCTCAGCATAGGTCAACTTCTGCACTACTCTAACCCTGGAAACCTCAACCTGCCTCTCTCACACGGGACATTTCTGATTCCCAGCCACATGGGCACCCCTGCAGTTAACACATACCACTACTACACAATGCTACACATTCCTTTGTCTCATTCCCTTTGGCCCACTTCTCACACATAGGAACCTCCCTCCTACACACTGCTGCCACATAGGAACATCTAGGAACCTCCCTCCTACACACTGCTGCCACATAGGAACATCTAGGAACCTCCCTCCTACACACTGCTGCCACATAGGAACCTCCCTCCTACACACTGCTGCCACATAGGAACATCTAGAAACCTCCCTCCTGCACACTGCTACCACATAGGATCTTCATCCTACACACTGCTGCCACATAGGAACATCTAGGAACCTCCCTCCTACACACTGCTGCCACATAGTAACCTCCATCCTACACACTGCTGTCACATAGGAACCTCCCTCCTACACACTGCTGCCACATAGGAACATCTAGGAACCTCCCTCCTACACACTGCTGTCACATAGGAACATCTAGGAACCTCCCTCCTACACACTGCTGCCACATAGGAACCTCCCTCCTACACACTGCTGCCACATAGGAACCTCCCTCCTACACACTGCTGCCACATAGGAACCTCCCTCCTACACACTGCTGCCACATAGGAACCTCCCTCCTACACACTGCTGCCACATAGGAACATCTAGGAACCTCCCTCCTACACACTGCTGCCACATAGGAACCTCCCTCCTACACACTGCTGCCACATAGGAACCTCCCTCCTACACACTGCTGCCACAGGCCCATAAGCTTGACACCTGTAAAAACGTAGTGTATTCGGCACAACGCTTGTATGGAATAACTTATATATCCTACCATCTCTTTGTTGGGCAAAGACTCAACGTCAATACTCAGACAACGTATCACAAACACCGGGAATGTTCCCCTTCAGTTGGTCAACCTTGACATTTACCTCTACCCCAGCATACCACCCTGCATTCCACTGCTGGCTTGCTTCTGAAGCTACACAGGGTTGGTCCTGATCAGTTCCTGCATGGGAGACCAGATTCTGCTGAAAGTGGTGTTGGGGGGCCAGTAGGAGGCACCCTTTCTTCTGGTCTAAAAATATATCTCAATAACCCAGGGCAGTGATTGGGAACATTGCCCAGTGTAGGGTGCTGTCTTTTGGATGGGATGTTAAATGGGTGTCCTGACTCTCTGTGGTCACTAAAGATCCCATGGCACTTATTGTAAGAGTAGGAGTGTTAACCCCAGTGTCCTGGCTAAATTCCCAATTTGGCCCACATACCATCATGGTCGCCTAACCATCCCCAGTTTACAATTGGCTAATTCATCCCTCTCCCCTGTAACTATTCCCCAGGTTGTTGCTGTAAATGAGAATGTGTTCTCAGTCAACTTACTTGGTAAAATAAATAACCTCTCAATGGTGCCCTTTTCTTGAGAGCAAAACAATTCACCTCTCTTGTCCTCATAAATTTAACACGGAGCACCTGCTCCCCCTGACCAGCAGAAACAGAAACAATTAACAAAAAAGATCACTTCTGGTTGCCCTCATTGATGCCACAGCACCTAACTGTTTTCACCCACCCTGAACCCACAAATATGTCAGCCAAAAGGCAGGGGTCCACTTTTTTCTTTTTCCCAAATTTCCCTCCTATTGTCACAGACTCATCTTTTTCCTGACCCTTGATGTAAGCCTCGGGCCCCGAGACCTTCACCACACATACCACCTCCAATACTTTGCCCTCATTCACTTCCATTTTCTCCTCCTATCTTCGATCCGGCGTATAACTCACTCTGCTTACACTTTCTACCATTCTTCTTTAACAAACCATCTCCCTTTGTTCACAATCTTTAACAGACTCAAGCTCACCCTCTTCCTCCCTCTCTCTCTTAGACCTCCTCTGCCTCTCTTTTTCCCTCCATTCCTCCTCTGTATTCCAAGTATACATCTCCTTGCTATAATGCTGCACTTCTCCTGACAAATCTTGTTCTTGCCTTCTCAAGGGACGCCATGTAACCGGTTGTGCCATTTAGCCAGTTCGTGACTTGGCCTGGAGCTGAATTCCTGCACCTCAAATGTTATGCTGCTTGAGCTCTTATTCCTCTTTTAGAATATCAGCTCCAAGGTATTGTGGTGCTCCTGCTCCTAAATATAAACAATACAGGCACACAAAATGAGTACCGGAACCTAATTCAGTCCAAGTCACGAACTGGATAGCGATGACGCCATCCACATATTCCAATGGAACTCCCGATGGCCAAGTATGGGAAACAGCATACTTGGAGTGTGCCTGAAAGGGGGCATTGCGAAAGGAGCGGGTGGACCACATGTGATGCTAATTATCAGTGGGTGGATCAACAGTGATGGTGTAATGTCAGTGTCACGTTCACGACCTTTATTTCCTTTATTTTGTCTTTATTTAGTATGGTCAGGGCGTGAGTTGGGGTGGGCAGTCTGTTTGTTTTGTCTTTATTTAGTATGGTCAGGGCGTGAGTTGGGGTGGGCAGTCTGTTTGTTTTGTCATTATTTAGTATGGTCAGGGCGTGAGTTGGGGTGGACAGTCTGTTTGTTTTGTCTTTATTTAGTATGGTCAGGGCGTGAGTTGGGGTGGGCAGTCTGTTTGTTTTTCTATGTTGGTTTTTGTGTTCAGCCCAGTTGTAACAGTTTTCTTGAGTCGAAGGAGAGGCGGACCAAAATGCAGCGTGGTTATTATTCATGGTTCTTTAATAAAGAAACTATACTTTAATAGACTAACAAAACAAGAAATGTGAAAAACCAAACCAGCCCTATATGGTGCAAACACAGAGACAGGAACAATCACCCACAAAACCCAACACCAAACAGGCTACCTAAATATGGTTCCCAATCAAAGACAATGACTAACACCTGCCTCTGATTGAGAACCATATCAGGCCAAACACAGAAAGAGACAAACTAGACACACAACATAGAATGCCCACTCAGATCACACCCTGACCAAACAAAACATAGAAACATACAAAGCAAACTATGGTCAGGGTGTGACACCAGTATGGTTCTCAATCAGAGGCAGGTGTCGTTAGTTGTCTCTGATTGAGAATCATATGTAGGAAGCCTGGGTTTCACTGTTGGTTTGTGGGTGTTTGTTTCCGTGTGAGTGTTTGTCGCCACACGGTACTGTTTCGGTATTCGTTTCACTCAAATCGTTTATTGTTTTGTATTTCAGTGCTCAGTTCATTTTTAATAATACGTCATGAACACTTACCACGCCGCATCTTGGTCCGATCCTTACTCCTCTTCAGTTGAAGAGGAAATCTGCCGTTACAGTCAGTGGGTGGATCAACAGTGATGGTGTAACGTCAGTGGGTGGATCAACAGTGATGGTGTAACGTAAGTGGGTGGATCAACAGTGATGGTGTAACGTCAGTGGGTGGCTCAACAGTGATGGTGTAACGTCAGTGGGAGGATAAACAGTGATGGTGTAACGTCAGTGGGTGGATCAACAGTGATGGTGTAACGTCAGTGGGTGGATAAACAGTGATGGTGCAACGTCAGTGGGTGGATCAACAGTGATGGTGCAATGTCAGTGGGTGGATCAACAGTGATGGTGTAACGTCAGTGGGTGGATCAACAGTGATGGTGTAACGTCAGTGGGTGGATCAACAGTGATGGTGTAACGTCAGTGGGTGGATCAACAGTGATGGTGTAACGTCAGTGGGTGGATCAACAGTGATGGTGTAACGTCAGTGGGTGGATCAACAGTGATGGTGTAACGTCAGTGGGTGGATCAACAGTGATGGTGTAACGTCAGTGGGTGGATCAACAGTGATGGTGTAACGTCAGTGGGTGGATCAACAGTGATGGTGTAACGTCAGTGGGTGGATCAACAGTGATTGTGTAACGTCAGTGGGTGGATCAACAGTGATGGTGTAATGTCAGTGGGTGGATCAACAGTGATGGTGTAACGTCAGTGGGTGGATCAACAGTGATGGTGTAACGTCAGTGGGTGGATCAACAGTGATGGTGTAACGTCAGTGGGTGGATCAACAGTGATGGTGTAACGTCAGTGGGTGGATCAACAGTGATCGGAACATCAGTGGGTGGATCAACAGTGATGGTGTAACGTCAGTCCGTGGATCAACAGTGATGGTGTAACGTCAGTCCGTGGATCAACAGTGATGGTGTAACGTCAGTCCGTGGATCAACAGTGATGGTGTAACGTCAGTGGGTGGATCAACAGTGATGGTGTAATATCAGTGGGTGGATCAACAGTGATGGAAACATCAGTGGGTGGATCAACAGTGATGGTGTAATATCAGTGGGTGGATCAACAGTGATGAAAACATCAGTGATGGTGTAATGTCAGTGGGTGGATCAACAGTGATGGTGTAACGTCAGTGGGTGGGTCAACAGTGATGGTGTAATATCAGTGGGTGGATCAACAGTGATGAAAACATCAGTGATGGTGTAACATCAGTGGGTGGATCAACATTGATGGTGTAACGTCAGTGGGTGGTTCAACAGTGATCGGAACATCAGTGGGTGGATCAACATTGATGGTGTAACGTCAGTGTGTGGATCAACAGTGATGGTGTAACGTCAGTGGGTGGATCAACAGTGATGGTGTAACGTCAGTGGGTGGATCAACAGTGATGGTGTAACGTCAGTCTGTGGATCAACAGTGATGGTGTAACGTCAGTGGGTGTATCAACAGTGATGGTGTAATGTCAGTGGGTGGATCAACAGTGATGGAAACATCAGTGGTTGGATCAACAGTGATGGTGTAATATCAGTGGGTGGATCAACAGTGATGAAAACATCAGTGATGGTGTAATGTCAGTGGGTGGATCAACAGTGATGGTGTAACGTCAGTGGGTGGGTCAACAGTGATGGTGTAATATCAGTGGGTGGATCAACAGTGATGAAAACATCAGTGATGGTGTAACATAGGTGGGTGGATAAACAGTGATGGTGTAACGTCAGTGGGTGGATCAACAGTGATGGTGTAACGTCAGTGGGTGGATCAACAGTGATGGTGTAACGTCAGTGGGTGGTTCAACAGTGATCGGAACATGAGTGGGTGGATCAACAGTGATCGTTTAATGTCAGTGGTTGGATCAACAGTGATGGTGTAACGTCAGTGGGTGGATCAACAGTGATGGTGTAACGTCAGTGGGTGGATCAACAGTGATGGTGTAATGTCAGTGGGTGGATCAACAGTGATGGTGTACCGTCAGTGGGTGGATCAACAGTGATGGTGTAATGTCAGTGGGTGGATCAACAGTGATGGTGTACCGTCAGTGGGTGGATCAACAGTGATGGTGTAACGTCAGTGGGTGGATCAACAGTGATGGTGTAACGTCAGTGTGTGGATCAACAGTGGTGGTGTAACATCAGTGGGTGGATCAACAGTGATGGTGTAACGTCAGTGGGTGGATCAACAGTGATGGTGTAATATCAGTGGGTGGATCAACAGTGATGTAAACATCAGTGATGGTGTAATGTCAGTGGGTGGATCAACAGTGATGGTGTAACGTCAGTGGGTGGATCAACAGTGATGGTGTAACGTCAGTGGGTGGATCAACAGTGATGGTGTAACGTCAGTGGGTGTATCAACAGTGGTGGTGTAACATCAGTGGGTGGATCAACAGTGATGGTGTAACATCAGTGGGTGGATCAACAGTGATGGTGTAACATCAGTGGGTGGATCAACAGTGGTGGTGTAACGTCAGTGGGTGGATCAACAGTGATGGTGTAATGTCAGTGGGTGGATCAACAGTGATGGTGTAACATCAGTGGGTGGATCAACAGTGATGGTGTAATATCAGTGGGTGGATCAACAGTGATGGTGTAACGTCAGTGGGTGGATCAACAGTGATGGTGTAACGTCAGTGGGTCGATCAACAGTGATCGGAACATCAGTGGGTGGATCAACATTGATGGTTTAATGTCAGTGGGTGGATCAACAGTGATGGTGTAACGTCAGTGGGTGGATCAACAGTGATGGTGTAACGTCAGTGGGTGGATCAACATTGATGGCGTAACGTCAGTGGGTGGATCAACAGTGATGGTGTAATGTCAGTAGGTGGATCAACAGTGATGGTGTACCGTCAGTGGGTGGATCAACAGTGATGGTGTAATGTCAGTGGGTGGATCAACAGTGATGGTGTAATGTCAGTGGGTGGATCAACAGTGATGGTGTAACGTCAGTGGGTGGATCAACAGTGATGAAAACATCAGTGATGGTGTAATGTCAGTGGGTGGATCAACAGTGATGGTGTAACATCAGTGGGTGTATCAACAGTGGTGGTGTAACGTCAGTGGGTGGATCAACAGTGATGGTGTAACGTCAGTGGGTGGATCCACAGTGATGGTGTAACATCAGTGGGTGGTTCAACAGTGATCGGAACATCAGTGGGTGGATCAACATTGAAGGTTTAATGTCAGTGGGTGGATCAACAGTGATGGTGTAACGTCAGTGGGTGGATCAACAGTGATGGTGTAACGTCAGTGGGTGGATCAACAGTGATGGTGTAATGTCAGTAGGTGGATCAACAGTGATGGTGTACCGTCAGTGGGTGGATCAACAGTGATGGTGTAACGTCAGTGGGTGTATCAACAGTGATGAAAACATCAGTGATGGTGTAATGTCAGTGGGTGGATCAACAGTGATGGTGTAACATCAGTGGGTGGATCAACAGTGATGGTGTAACGTCAGTGGGTGGTTCAACAGTGATCGGAACATCAGTGGGTGGATCAACAGTGATGGTGTAACGTCAGTGGGTGGATCAACATTGATGGTTTAATGTCAGTGGGTGGATCAACAGTGATGGTGTAACGTCAGTGGGTGGATAAACAGTGATGGTGCAACGTCAGTGGGTGGATCAACAGTGATGGTGCAATGTCAGTGGGTGGATCAACAGTGATGGTGTAACGTCAGTGGGTGGATCAACAGTGATGGTGTAACGTCAGTGGGTGGATCAACAGTGATGGTGTAACGTCAGTGGGTGGATCAACAGTGATGGTGTAACGTCAGTGGGTGGATCAACAGTGATGGTGTAACGTCAGTGGGTGGATCAACAGTGATGGTGTAACGTCAGTGGGTGGATCAACAGTGATTGTGTAACGTCAGTGGGTGGATCAACAGTGATGGTGTAATGTCAGTGGGTGGATCAACAGTGATGGTGTAACGTCAGTGGGTGGATCAACAGTGATGGTGTAACGTCAGTGGGTGGATCAACAGTGATGGTGTAACGTCAGTGGGTGGATCAACAGTGATGGTGTAACGTCAGTGGGTGGATCAACAGTGATGGTGTAACGTCAGTGGGTGGATCAACAGTGATCGGAACGTCAGTGGGTGGATCAACAGTGATGGTGTAACGTCAGTCCGTGGATCAACAGTGATGGTGTAACGTCAGTCCGTGGATCAACAGTGATGGTGTAACGTCAGTGGGTGGATCAACAGTGATGGTGTAATGTCAGTGGGTGGATCAACAGTGATGGTGTAATATCAGTGGGTGGATCAACAGTGATGGAAACATCAGTGGGTGGATCAACAGTGATGGTGTAATATCAGTGGGTGGATCAACAGTGATGAAAACATCAGTGATGGTGTAACGTCAGTGGGTGGATCAACAGTGATGGTGTAACGTCAGTGGGTGGGTCAACAGTGATGGTGTAATATCAGTGGGTGGATCAACAGTGATGAAAACATCAGTGATGGTGTAACATCAGTGGGTGGATCAACATTGATGGTGTAACGTCAGTGTGTGGATCAACAGTGATGGTGTAACGTCAGTGGGTGGATCAACAGTGATGGTGTAACGTCAGTCTGTGGATCAACAGTGATGGTGTAACGTCAGTGGGTGTATCAACAGTGATGGTGTAATGTCAGTGGGTGGATCAACAGTGATGGAAACATCAGTGGGTGGATCAACAGTGATGGTGTAATATCAGTGGGTGGATCAACAGTGATGAAAACATCAGTGATGGTGTAATGTCAGTGGGTGGATCAACAGTGATGGTGTAACGTCAGTGGGTGGGTCAACAGTGATGGTGTAATATCAGTGGGTGGATCAACAGTGATGAAAACATCAGTGATGGTGTAACATCAGTGGGTGGATAAACAGTGATGGTGTAACGTCAGTGGGTGGATCAACAGTGATGGTGTAACGTCAGTGGGTGGATCAACAGTGATGGTGTAACGTCAGTGGGTGGATCAACAGTGATGGTGTAACATCAGTGGGTGGATCAACAGTGATCGTTTAATGTCAGTGGTTGGATCAACAGTGATGGTGTAACGTCAGTGGGTGGATCAACAGTGATGGTGTAACGTCAGTGGGTGGATCAACAGTGATGGTGTAATGTCAGTGGGTGGATCAACAGTGATGGTGTACCGTCAGTGGGTGGATCAACAGTGATGGTGTAATGTCAGTGGGTGGATCAACAGTGATGGTGTACCGTCAGTGGGTGGATCAACAGTGATGGTGTAACGTCAGTGGGTGGATCAACAGTGATGGTGTAACGTCAGTGTGTGGATCAACAGTGGTGGTGTAACATCAGTGGGTGGATCAACAGTGATGGTGTAACGTCAGTGGGTGGATCAACAGTGATGGTGTAATATCAGTGGGTGGATCAACAGTGATGTAAACATCAGTGATGGTGTAATGTCAGTGGGTGGATCAACAGTGATGGTGTAACGTCAGTGGGTGGATCAACAGTGATGGTGTAACGTCAGTGGGTGGATCAACAGTGATGGTGTAACGTCAGTGGGTGTATCAACAGTGGTGGTGTAACATCAGTGGGTGGATCAACAGTGATGGTGTAACATCAGTGGGTGGATCAACAGTGATGGTGTAACATCAGTGGGTGTATCAACAGTGGTGGTGTAACATCAGTGGGTGGATCAACAGTGATGGTGTAACGTCAGTGGGTGGATCAACAGTGATGGTGTAATATCAGTGGGTGGATCAACAGTGATGGTGTAACGTCAGTGGGTGGATCAACAGTGATGGTGTAACGTCAGTGGGTCGATCAACAGTGATCGGAACATCAGTGGGTGGATCAACATTGATGGTTTAATGTCAGTGGGTGGATCAACAGTGATGGTGTAACGTCAGTGGGTGGATCAACAGTGATGGTGTAACGTCAGTGGGTGGATCAACATTGATGGTGTAACGTCAGTGGGTGGATCAACAGTGATGGTGTAATGTCAGTAGGTGGATCAACAGTGATGGTGTACCGTCAGTGGGTGGATCAACAGTGATGGTGTAATGTCAGTGGGTGGATCAACAGTGATGGTGTAATGTCAGTGGGTGGATCAACAGTGATGGTGTAACGTCAGTGGGTGGATCAACAGTGATGAAAACATCAGTGATGGTGTAATGTCAGTGGGTGGATCAACAGTGATGGTGTAACATCAGTGGGTGTATCAACAGTGGTGGTGTAACGTCAGTGGGTGGATCAACAGTGATGGTGTAACGTCAGTGGGTGGATCCACAGTGATGGTGTAACATCAGTGGGTGGTTCAACAGTGATCGGAACATCAGTGGGTGGATCAACATTGAAGGTTTAATGTCAGTGGGTGGATCAACAGTGATGGTGTAACGTCAGTGGGTGGATCAACAGTGATGGTGTAACGTCAGTGGGTGGATCAACAGTGATGGTGTAATGTCAGTAGGTGGATCAACAGTGATGGTGTAACGTCAGTGGGTGGATCAACAGTGATGGTGTAATATCAGTGGGTGGATCAACAGTGATGTAAACATCAGTGATGGTGTAATGTCAGTGGGTGGATCAACAGTGATGGTGTAACGTCAGTGGGTGGATCAACAGTGATGGTGTAACGTCAGTGGGTGGATCAACAGTGATGGTGTAACGTCAGTGGGTGGTTCAACAGTGATCGGAACATCAGTGGGTGGATCAACAGTGATCGTTTAATGTCAGTGGTTGGATCAACAGTGATGGTGTAACGTCAGTGGGTGGATCAACAGTGATGGTGTAACGTCAGTGGGTGGATCAACAGTGATGGTGTAATGTCAGTGGGTGGATCAACAGTGATGGTGTACCGTCAGTGGGTGGATCAACAGTGATGGTGTAATGTCAGTGGGTGGATCAACAGTGATGGTGTACCGTCAGTGGGTGGATCAACAGTGATGGTGTAACGTCAGTGGGTGGATCAACAGTGATGGTGTAACGTCAGTGTGTGGATCAACAGTGGTGGTGTAACATCAGTGGGTGGATCAACAGTGATGGTGTAACGTCAGTGGGTGGATCAACAGTGATGGTGTAATATCAGTGGGTGGATCAACAGTGATGTAAACATCAGTGATGGTGTAATGTCAGTGGGTGGATCAACAGTGATGGTGTAACGTCAGTGGGTGGATCAACAGTGATGGTGTAACGTCAGTGGGTGGATCAACAGTGATGGTGTAACGTCAGTGGGTGTATCAACAGTGGTGGTGTAACATCAGTGGGTGGATCAACAGTGATGGTGTAACATCAGTGGGTGGATCAACAGTGATGGTGTAACATCAGTGGGTGTATCAACAGTGGTGGTGTAACATCAGTGGGTGGATCAACAGTGATGGTGTAACGTCAGTGGGTGGATCAACAGTGATGGTGTAATATCAGTGGGTGGATCAACAGTGATGGTGTAACGTCAGTGGGTGGATCAACAGTGATGGTGTAACGTCAGTGGGTCGATCAACAGTGATCGGAACATCAGTGGGTGGATCAACATTGATGGTTTAATGTCAGTGGGTGGATCAACAGTGATGGTGTAACGTCAGTGGGTGGATCAACAGTGATGGTGTAACGTCAGTGGGTGGATCAACATTGATGGTGTAACGTCAGTGGGTGGATCAACAGTGATGGTGTAATGTCAGTAGGTGGATCAACAGTGATGGTGTACCGTCAGTGGGTGGATCAACAGTGATGGTGTAATGTCAGTGGGTGGATCAACAGTGATGGTGTAATGTCAGTGGGTGGATCAACAGTGATGGTGTAACGTCAGTGGGTGGATCAACAGTGATGAAAACATCAGTGATGGTGTAATGTCAGTGGGTGGATCAACAGTGATGGTGTAACATCAGTGGGTGTATCAACAGTGGTGGTGTAACGTCAGTGGGTGGATCAACAGTGATGGTGTAACGTCAGTGGGTGGATCCACAGTGATGGTGTAACATCAGTGGGTGGTTCAACAGTGATCGGAACATCAGTGGGTGGATCAACATTGAAGGTTTAATGTCAGTGGGTGGATCAACAGTGATGGTGTAATGTCAGTGGGTGGATCAACAGTGATGGTGTAACGTCAGTGGGTGGATCAACAGTGATGGTGTAATGTCAGTAGGTGGATCAACAGTGATGGTGTACCGTCAGTGGGTGGATCAACAGTGATGGTGTAACGTCAGTGGGTGGATCAACAGTGATGAAAACATCAGTGATGGTGTAATGTCAGTGGGTGGATCAACAGTGATGGTGTAACATCAGTGGGTGGATCAACAGTGATGGTGTAACGTCAGTGGGTGGTTCAACAGTGATCGGAACATCAGTGGGTGGATCAACAGTGATGGTGTAACGTCAGTGGGTGGATCAACATTGATGGTTTAATGTCAGTGGGTGGATCAACAGTGATGGTGTAACGTCAGTGGGTGGATAAACAGTGATGGTGCAACGTCAGTGGGTGGATCAATAGTGATGGTGCAATGTCAGTGGGTGGATCAACAGTGATGGTGTAACGTCAGTGGGTGGATCAACAGTGATGGTGTAACGTCAGTGGGTGGATCAACAGTGATGGTGTAACGTCAGTGGGTGGATCAACAGTGATGGTGTAACGTCAGTGGGTGGATCAACAGTGATGGTGTAACGTCAGTGGGTGGATCAACAGTGATGGTGTAACGTCAGTGGGTGGATCAACAGTGATTGTGTAACGTCAGTGGGTGGATCAACAGTGATGGTGTAATGTCAGTGGGTGGATCAACAGTGATGGTGTAACGTCAGTGGGTGGATCAACAGTGATGGTGTAACGTCAGTGGGTGGATCAACAGTGATGGTGTAACGTCAGTGGGTGGATCAACAGTGATGGTGTAACGTCAGTGGGTGGATCAACAGTGATGGTGTAACGTCAGTGGGTGGATCAACAGTGATGGTGTAACGTCAGTGGGTGGATCAACAGTGATGAAAACATCAGTGATGGTGTAACATCAGTGGGTGGATCAACATTGATGGTGTAACGTCAGTGGGTGGTTCAACAGTGATCGGAACATCAGTGGGTGGATCAACATTGATGGTGTAACGTCAGTGTGTGGATCAACAGTGATGGTGTAACGTCAGTGGGTGGATCAACAGTGATGGTGTAACGTCAGTCTGTGGATCAACAGTGATGGTGTAACGTCAGTGGGTGTATCAACAGTGATGGTGTAATGTCAGTGGGTGGATCAACAGTGATGGAAACATCAGTGGGTGGATCAACAGTGATGGTGTAATATCAGTGGGTGGATCAACAGTGATGAAAACATCAGTGATGGTGTAATGTCAGTGGGTGGATCAACAGTGATGGTGTAACGTCAGTGGGTGGGTCAACAGTGATGGTGTAATATCAGTGGGTGGATCAACAGTGATGAAAACATCAGTGATGGTGTAACATCAGTGGGTGGATAAACAGTGATGGTGTAACGTCAGTGGGTGGATCAACAGTGATGGTGTAACGTCAGTGGGTGGATCAACAGTGATGGTGTAACGTCAGTGGGTGGTTCAACAGTGATCGGAACATCAGTGGGTGGATCAACAGTGATCGTTTAATGTCAGTGGTTGGATCAACAGTGATGGTGTAACGTCAGTGGGTGGATCAACAGTGATGGTGTAACGTCAGTGGGTGGATCAACAGTGATGGTGTAATGTCAGTGGGTGGATCAACAGTGATGGTGTACCGTCAGTGGGTGGATCAACAGTGATGGTGTAATGTCAGTGGGTGGATCAACAGTGATGGTGTACCGTCAGTGGGTGGATCAACAGTGATGGTGTAACGTCAGTGGGTGGATCAACAGTGATGGTGTAACGTCAGTGTGTGGATCAACAGTGGTGGTGTAACATGAGTGGGTGGATCAACAGTGATGGTGTAACGTCAGTGGGTGGATCAACAGTGATGGTGTAATATCAGTGGGTGGATCAACAGTGATGTAAACATCAGTGATGGTGTAATGTCAGTGGGTGGATCAACAGTGATGGTGTAACGTCAGTGGGTGGATCAACAGTGATGGTGTAACGTCAGTGGGTGGATCAACAGTGATGGTGTAACGTCAGTGGGTGTATCAACAGTGGTGGTGTAACATCAGTGGGTGGATCAACAGTGATGGTGTAACATCAGTGGGTGTATCAACAGTGGTGGTGTAACATCAGTGGGTGGATCAACAGTGATGGTGTAACGTCAGTGGGTGGATCAACAGTGATGGTGTAACGTCAGTGGGTGGATCAACAGTGATGGTGTAACGTCAGTGGGTCGATCAACAGTGATCGGAACATCAGTGGGTGGATCAACAGTGATGGTGTAATGTCAGTGGGTGGATCAACAGTGATGGTGTAATGTCAGTGGGTGGATCAACAGTGATGGTGTAACGTCAGTGGGTGGATCAACAGTGATGAAAACATCAGTGATGGTGTAATGTCAGTGGGTGGATCAACAGTGATGGTGTAACATCAGTGGGTGTATCAACAGTGGTGGTGTAACGTCAGTGGGTGGATCAACAGTGATGGTGTAACGTCAGTGGGTGGATCCACAGTGATGGTGTAACATCAGTGGGTGGTTCAACAGTGATCGGAACATCAGTGGGTGGATCAACATTGAAGGTTTAATGTCAGTGGGTGGATCAACAGTGATGGTGTAACGTCAGTGGGTGGATCAACAGTGATGGTGTAACGTCAGTGGGTGGATCAACAGTGATGGTGTAATGTCAGTAGGTGGATCAACAGTGATGGTGTACCGTCAGTGGGTGGATCAACAGTGATGGTGTAACGTCAGTGGGTGGATCAACAGTGATGAAAACATCAGTGATGGTGTAATGTCAGTGGGTGGATCAACAGTGATGGTGTAACATCAGTGGGTGGATCAACAGTGATGGTGTAACGTCAGTGGGTGGTTCAACAGTGATCGGAACATCAGTGGGTGGATCAACAGTGATGGTGTAACGTCAGTGGGTGGATAAACATTGATGGTTTAATGTCAGTGGGTGGATCAACAGTGATGTTGTAACGTCAGTGGGTGGATCAACAGTGATGGTGTAACGTCAGTGGGTGGATCAACAGTGGTGGTGTAACGTCAGTGGGTGGATCAACAGTGATGGTGTAACGTCAGTGGGTGGATCAACAGTGATGGTGTACCGTCAGTGGGTGGATCAACAGTGATGGTGTAACGTCAGTGGGTGGATCAACAGTGATGGTGTAACGTCAGTGGGTGGATCAACAGTGATGGTGTAACGTCAGTGGGTGGATCAACAGTGATGGTGTAACGTCAGTGGGTGTATCAACAGTGGTGGTGTAACATCAGTGGGTGGATCAACAGTGATGGTGTAACATCAGTGGGTGTATCAACAGTGGTGGTGTAACATCAGTGGGTGGATCAACAGTGATGGTGTAACGTCAGTGGGTGGATCAACAGTGATGGTGTAATATCAGTGGGTGGCTCAACAGTGATGGTGTAACGTCAGTGGGTGGATCAACAGTGATGGTGTAACGTCAGTGGGTCGATCAACAGTGATCGGAACATCAGTGGGTGGATCAACATTGATGGTTTAATGTCAGTGGGTGGATCAACAGTGATGGTGTAACGTCAGTGGGTGGATCAACAGTGATGGTGTAACGTCAGTGGGTGGATCAACATTGATGGTGTAACGTCAGTGGGTGGATCAACAGTGATGGTGTAATGTCAGTAGGTGGATCAACAGTGATGGTGTACCGTGAGTGGGTGGATCAACAGTGATGGTGTAATGTCAGTGGGTGGATCAACAGTGATGGTGTAATGTCAGTGGGTGGATCAACAGTGATGGTGTAACGTCAGTGGGTGGATCAACAGTGATGAAAACATCAGTGATGGTGTAATGTCAGTGGGTGGATCAACAGTGATGGTGTAACATCAGTGGGTGTATCAACAGTGGTGGTGTAACGTCAGTGGGTGGATCAACAGTGATGGTGTAACGTCAGTGGGTGGATCCACAGTGATGGTGTAACATCAGTGGGTGGTTCAACAGTGATCGGAATATCAGTGGGTGGATCAACATTGAAGGTTTAATGTCAGTGGGTGGATCAACAGTGATGGTGTAACGTCAGTGGGTGGATCAACAGTGATGGTGTAACGTCAGTGGGTGGATCAACAGTGATGGTGTAATGTCAGTAGGTGGATCAACAGTGATGGTGTACCGTCAGTGGGTGGATCAACAGTGATGGTGTAACGTCAGTGGGTGGATCAACAGTGATGAAAACATCAGTGATGGTGTAATGTCAGTGGGTGGATCAACAGTGATGGTGTAACATCAGTGGGTGGATCAACAGTGATGGTGTAACGTCAGTGGGTGGTTCAACAGTGATCGGAACATCAGTGGGTGGATCAACAGTGATGGTGTAACGTCAGTGGGTGGATAAACATTGATGGTTTAATGTCAGTGGGTGGATCAACAGTGATGTTGTAACGTCAGTGGGTGGATCAACAGTGATGTTGTAACGTCAGTGGGTGGATCAACAGTGATGGTGTAACGTCAGTGGGTGGATCAACAGTGATGGTGTAATATCAGTGGGTGGTTCAACAGTGATCGGAACATCAGTGGGTGGATCAACAGTGATGGTGTAACGTCAGTGGGTGGATCAAAATTGATGGTTTAACGTCAGTGGGTGGATCAACAGTGATGGTGTAACATCAGTGGGTGGTTCAACAGTGATCGGAACATCAGTGGGTGGATCAACATTGAAGGTTTAATGTCAGTGGGTGGATCAACAGTGATGGTGTAACGTCAGTGGGTGGATCAACAGTGATGGTGTAACGTCAGTGGGTGGATCAACAGTGATGGTGTAATGTCAGTGGGTGGATCAACAGTGATGGTGTAACGTCAGTGGGTGGATCAACAGTGATGGTGTAATATCAGTGGGTGGTTCAACAGTGATCGGAACATCAGTGGGTGGATCAACAGTGATGGTGTAACGTCAGTGGGTGGATCAACATTGATGGTTTAATGTCAGTGGGTGGATCAACAGTGATGTTGTAACGTCAGTGGGTGGATCAACAGTGATGTTGTAACGTCAGTGGGTGGATCAACAGTGATGGTGTAACGTCAGTGGGTGGATCAACAGTGATGGTGTAACGTCAGTGGGTGGATCAACAGTGGTGGTGTACCGTCAGTGGGTGGATCAACAGTGATGGTGTAATGTCAGTGGGTGGATCAACAGTGGTGGTGTAACATCAGTTGGTGTATCAACAGTGGTGGTGTAACGTCAGTGGGTGGATCAACAGTGATGGTGTAACGTCAGTGGGTGGATCAACAGTGATGGTGTAACGTCAGTGGGTGGATCAACAGTGATGGTGTAACATCAGTGGGTGGTTCAACAGTGATCGGAACATCAGTGGGTGGATCAACATTGAAGGTTTAATGTCAGTGGGGGGATCAACAGTGATGGTGTAACGTCAGTGGGTGGATCAATAGTGATGGTGTAACGTCAGTGGGTGGATCAACAGTGATGGTGTAATGTCAGTGGGTGGATCAACAGTGATGGTGTAACGTCAGTGGGTGGATCAACAGTGATGGTGTAATATCAGTGGGTGGTTCAACAGTGATCGGAACATCAGTGGGTGGATCAACAGTGATGGTGTAACGTCAGTGGGTGGATCAAAATTGATGGTTTAACGTCAGTGGGTGGATCAACAGTGATGGTGTAACATCAGTGGGTGGTTCAACAGTGATCGGAACATCAGTGGGTGGATCAACATTGAAGGTTTAATGTCAGTGGGTGGATCAACAGTGATGGTGTAACGTCAGTGGGTGGATCAACAGTGATGGTGTAACGTCAGTGGGTGGATCAACAGTGATGGTGTAATGTCAGTGGGTGGATCAACAGTGATGGTGTAACGTCAGTGGGTGGATCAACAGTGATGGTGTAATATCAGTGGGTGGTTCAACAGTGATCGGAACATCAGTGGGTGGATCAACAGTGATGGTGTAACGTCAGTGGGTGGATCAACATTGATGGTTTAATGTCAGTGGGTGGATAAACAGTGATGTTGTAACGTCAGTGGGTGGATCAACAGTGATGTTGTAACGTCAGTGGGTGGATCAACAGTGATGGTGTAACGTCAGTGGGTGGATCAACAGTGATGGTGTAACGTCAGTGGGTGGATCAACAGTGGTGGTGTACCGTCAGTGGGTGGATCAACAGTGATGGTGTAATGTCAGTGGGTGGATCAACAGTGGTGGTGTAACATCAGTTGGTGTATCAACAGTGGTGGTGTAACGTCAGTGGGTGGATCAACAGTGATGGTGTAACGTCAGTGGGTGGATCAACAGTGATGGTGTAACATCAGTGGGTGGTTCAACAGTGATCGGAACATCAGTGGGTGGATCAACATTGAAGGTTTAATGTCAGTGGGTGGATCAACAGTGATGGTGTAACGTCAGTGGGTGGATCAACAGTGATGGTGTAACGTCAGTGGGTGGATCAACAGTGATGGTGTAACGTCAGTGGGTGGATCAACAGTGATGGTGTAACGTCAGTGGGTGGATCAACAGTGATGGTGTAACGTCAGTGGGTGGATCAACAGTGATCGGAACATCAGTGGGTGGTTCAACAGTGATCGGAACATCAGTGGGTGGATCAACAGTGATGGTGTAACGTCAGTGGGTGGATCAACAGTGATGGTGTAACGTCAGTGGGTGGATCAACAGTGATTGTGTAATGTCAGTGGGTGGATCAACAGTGATTGTGTAATGTCAGTGGGTGGATCAACAGTGATGGAAACATCAGTGGGTGGATCAACAGTGATGGTGTAATATCAGTGGGTGGATCAACTGTGATGAAAACATCAGTGATGGTGTAATGTCAGTGGGTGGATCAACAGTGATGGTGTAACGTCAGTGGGTGGTTCAACAGCGATCGGAACATCAGTGGGTGGATCAACAGTGATGGTGTAATGTCAGTGGGTGGATCAACAGTGATGGTGTAACGTCAGTGGGTGGATCAACAGTGATGGTGTAACATCAGTGGGTGGTTCAACAGTGATCGGAACATCAGTGGGTGGATCAACATTGAAGGTTTAATGTCAGTGGGTGGATCAACAGTGATGGTGTAACGTCAGTGGGTGGATCAACAGTGATGGTGTAACGTCAGTGGGTGGATCAACAGTGATGGTGTAATGTCAGTGGGTGGATCAACAGTGATGGTGTAACATCAGTGGGTGGTTCAACAGTGATCGGAACATAAGTGGGTGGATCAACATTGAAGGTTTAATGTCAGTGGGTGGATCAACAGTGATGGTGTAACGTCAGTGGGTGGATCAACAATGATGGTGTAACATCAGTGGGCGGATCAACAGTGATTGTGTAATGTCATTGGGTGGATCAACAGTGATGGTGTAATGTCAGTGGGTGGATCAACAGTGATGGAAACATCAGTGGGTGGATCAACAGTGATGGTGTAATATCAGTGGGTGGCTCAACTGTGATGAAAACATCAGTGATGGTGTAATGTCAGTGGGTGGATCAACAGTGATGGTGTAACGTCGGTGGGTGGTTCAACAGTGATCGGAACATCAGTGGGTGGATCAACAGTGATGGTGTAACGTCAGTGGGTGGATCAACAGTGATGGTGTAACGTCAGTGGGTGGATCAACAGTGATGGTGGAATGTCAGTGGGTGGATCAACAGTGATGGTGTACCGTCAGTGGGTGGATCAACAGTGATGGTGTAATGTCAGTGGGTGGATCAACAGTGATAGTGTAATGTCAGTGGGTGGATCAACAGTGATGGTGTAATGTCAGTGGGTGGAACAACATTGATTGTGTAACGTCAGTGGGTGGATCAACAGTGATGGTGTAACATCAGTGGGTGGATCAACAGTGATGGTGTAACGTCAGTCCGTGGATCAACAGTGATGGTGTAACGTCAGTCCGTGGATCAACAGTGATGGTGTAACGTCAGTCCGTGGATCAACAGTGATGGTGTAACGTCAGTCCGTGGATCAACAGTGATGGTGTAACGTCAGTGGGTGGTTCAACAGTGATGGTGTAACGTCAGCGCTTCATTATTGGTTAGATCATCCATAGCCAGGTCCACCGCGGGTCAGCTTAGTGTTTGCAATGCATGTTAATCAAATTTACGTATCAGGTTGTGACAGTTAAAGTAGCAGGTTATGAGAGTAAAAATAGCAGGTTTGGATAATTAAGATAGCAGAAAAAATATAATTTTCGTAGCAGGTTAGGAGAATTCAAAAATCGAATCAAATCCAATGTTATTTGTCATATGCGCCAAATACAACATGTGTCGACCTGACAAACAATTCCGTCTTAATAATAGAAGGATTTTTTTTTTTAAATATGCCAATATTAAGTAAAATACCAAACAGGTACTGTCTACATTCTGTGTTATCATCAGTAGACTTTTCTACAGCCTGTAGAGTTAAGAAACTAACCAAGCCTTGTCTACAGCCTGTATTACTAACCATAGACTAGTCTACAGCCTGTATTACTAACCATAGACTAGTCTACAGCCTGTATTACTAACCATAGACTAGTCTACAGCCTGTATTACTAACCATAGACTAGTCTACAGCCTGTATTACTAACCATAGACTAGTCTACAGTCTGTATTACTAACCATAGACTAGTCTACAGCCTGTAGTATTTGGATAAGTCATGTTAGGTGAAAAATGAACACAAGGGTCTGATCCTTAAGAGGTTTTAATTAACACTGTGTCCAATGAAGAGCCAGATGTATAGAGAATGGTGTCGTCTGCGTAGAGGTGGATCAGGGAATCACCCGCTGAATCACCGCTTATATTGAATCTCAAGACATCAGTCAGTAAGTTAAAGCTTGTTTGCTAATGGGTCTTCCAAATGGACAATGACCCCAAGCATACTTCCAAAGTTGTGGCAAAATGGCTTTAAGAAAACAAAGTCAAGGTATTGGAGTGGCCAAAGGGGGGTGATTAGTGTCGGTGGCTGAACACCGTGCCTGGACTGGGCACCGGCATAGAGGAAGGCTCCGGCCTTGGAGCGGGACAGGACACCGTGCCTGGACTGGGCACCGGCATAGAGGAAGGCTCCGGCCTTGGAGCGGGACAGGACACCGTGCCTGGACTGGGCACCGGCATAGAGGAAGGCTCCGGCCTTGGAGCGGGACAGGACACCGTGCCTGGACTGGGCACCGGCATAGAGGAAGGCTCCGGCCTTGGAGCGGGACAGGACACCGTGCCTGGACTGGGCACCGGCATAGAGGAAGGCTCCGGCCTTGGAGCGGGACAGGACACCGTGCCTGGACTGGGCACCGGCATAGAGGAAGGCTCCGGCCTTGGAGCGGGACAGGACACCGTGCCTGGACTGGCCACAGGCGCAGAGGGAAGCTCCTGCCATGGAGCTGAACTGGGCACCGTACCTGGACTGGACATCGGTGCAGAGGAAGAGCCGTCTCAGGAGGTTCCGGACTGTGGACCGTCGCAGGAGGTTCCGGACTGTGGACCGTCGCAGGAGGTTCCGGACTGTGGACTGTCGCAGGAGGTTCCGGACTGTGGACCGTCGCAGGAGGTTCCGGACTGTGGACCGTCGCAGGAGGTTCCGGACTGTGGACCGTCGCAGGAGGTTCCGGACTGTGGACCGTCGCAGGAGGTTCCGGACTGTGGACCGTCGCCGGAGGCTCTGGACTGTGAATGCGCACTGGTGGCCTAATGCGTGGCGCAGGTACAGGACGTACCGGAATAAGGAGGTGCACTGGAGGCCTGGTGCGTGGAGCCGGCACAGGTGGTACTGGACTAGTGACACGCACCTTGGGGCGAGAGCGGGAGCAGGCACAGAACGTACCAGACTGGGGACACGTACTTCAGGGCGAGTGCGAGGAGGAGACACAGGACGCACTGTAGCTCTAACTCCAAAAAGTTTTGGGAGAACAAGAGCACCACCTCCCAGCTGCCCACTGCACTGAGGCTAGGTAACACGGTCACCACGATAAATCCATGATAATCAAACATTTCAATAAGCATTTCTCAACGGCTGGCCATTCCTTCCGCCTAGCTACTACAACCCCGGACAACAGCTCCGGACAATAGACTATGGCTGGGATTTACAGGATTCAATCAATCACAGGTTATGTTCAGGGTATACAATGAATATGTTAGCTACTTTGGAAATTGTCTAAGCCGCGGTGTCTAAATCGGGTAAACGGATGAATCCCAGGTAAAAAACCAACAGAAACATGACAGCAGATACAACGTTCATAAAAATGTTGCCTTGGAGTAGGAGCTTACAAGTATGGCATGACTGTCTTCTGTGTGTGTGTGTGTGTGTGTGTGTGTGTGTGTGTGTGTGTGTGTGTGTGTCAGGGACAGGTCTGCCTCCAGAAGAGACCTTTTTAGGGATGGATGAAAAGAGAATACCCTCACCCTATCAGAGGCTTCAGGCTGTTATCTCTGGATATTAATACACACTGTAGGGTCCCACACCTCCTCCATTCTCTCTCTCTCTTTCTCTCTCTCTCCCTCTCTCTCTCCCTCTTTCTCTCTCTCCTTTCTCTCGCTTGCTCTCTCCCCCTCTCGCTTGCTCTCTCTCTCTCTCTCTCGTCATCCACAGAGGAGGCCAAACCTACATTCATGTAAGTCCTCCAACATGTTAATGTTGGAGGACTTAATGTTGGATTAGAATATGGAAAACATGCTGGGACTTGTTGTCCATTCTTATTCTCTCTCTTTCTCTCCCAATTCAATTGGGATTTATTGGCACGGGAAACATATTTAGTGAAATAAACAATGAACAAAATTGAGAAGAAACAAATGTAACATATACATATATATTTTTTTATAAATTAACAGTAAACATTGCACTCAAAAAGGTTTAAAAAAGAAAGACATTTCAAGTGTTATATTATCAGCTATGTGCAGTGTTTTAGCAATGTGCAAATAGTTGTAGTATGAATAGTGAGGGAAGATAAATAAACAGATAAATATAGGTTGTATTTACAATGTTGTTTGTGCTCCACTGGTTGCCCTTTTCTCATGGCAACGGACCACATATATTGCTGCTGTGATTGCACACTGTGGTATTTCTGCTAACACATATGGGAGTTTATCAGTGCTGGATTTCTTTTCAAATTCTTTATCGGTCTGTGTGATCTGTGGGAAATATGTGTCTCTAATATGGTCATTATTTGGCAGGAGGTGAGGAAGTGAAGCTCAGTTTCCACCTCATTGTGTGTACAGTGGGCACATATACTGCCTTCTCTTGAGAGCCAGATCTGCCTATGGAGACCTCTCTCGATAGCAAGGCTATGCTCACTGAGTCTATACATACTCAAAGCTTTTCTTAATTTTGGGTCAGTGACAGTGGTCAGGTATTCAGCTACTGTGTACTCTCTGATTAGGGCCAGATAGCATTCCAATTTGCTCTGTTTTTTGTTGATTCTTTCCAGTGTGTCAAATAGTTATCTTTTTGCTTTCTCGTAATTTGATTGGGTCTAATCGTGTTGCTGGTCTGGGGCTCTGTGGAGTCTGTTTGTGTTTGTGAACCCCAGAACCAGCTGGCTGAGAGGACACATTCCTAGGTTAATCTCTGAAGGTGAGTGCTTTGTGGTGGTATGTGTGGGCATCGCTTCCGTTTAAGTGTGTGTGTGTGTGTGTGTGTGTGTGTGTGTGTGTGTGTGTGTCAGGGACAGGTCTGCCACCAGAAGAGTCCTTTTTAGGGATGGATGATAAGAGAATACCCTCACCCTATCAGAGTGTTCAGGCTGTTATCTCTGGATATTAATACACACTGTAGGGTCCCACACCTCCTCCATTCTCTCCTTCTCCTCCCTTCTCTCTCTCTCTCCCTCTCTCTCCTATTGTCACGTTTCTGTTGATCAGTGGAAAATACTTCTAACTGAAGTCAGTTCTTCTCTCCATCTGTCAGGTATGTCTGACCGCTGTACCTTTCTACAAAGATGTACCTTTCTACAAAGATGTACCTTTCTACAAAGATGTACCTTTCTACAAAGATGTACCTTTCTACAAAGATGTACCTTTCCACCTATAGATGTATATTTATGTATGTAACATATTGTAATATAGAACATGTATAGCTCTATATTCATGTATGTAATATAATGTAATATAGAACATGTATAGATGTATATTCATATATGTAACATAATGTAATACAGAATATATATGGTTGTGTATATATGTATATTCATGGGTTTTTATGTCACTTCACCTCATAGCTTAACTTTCTATTAGGGTTAGGTTAGCTAGCGAATGACAACATTGTTTTCTGGCTAAAATGATATTTATAATGATTTCAACTAATTATTTGCCTATGTTAGCATATTATTTACAAGACACTGTATTGTAATTTGGACAAAATCATCATGAACACCTTTTAGAATAAGTGGAGGAACCTAAAAGTTGGTTCATAACAATGTGACCGTGAAACCCATGAATAGGTATTGATATGGTTATAGACTGTATATGTATGTACTGTAATATTTCTGTGTGTGTGTGTTGTGTGTGTGTGTGTGTGTTGTGTGTGTGTGTATTGTTTTCTCTAGACCAGAGCAACCATGTCAGACAATGAAGAGGTTGAAGAGTTTGAGTAAGTCTTTATTCATTATATATGTACAATGGTGTAAAGCCACTAAGTAGAAATATTTTGAAGTACCTTTTTAATTCTTTTTTAAGGGTATCTGTACTTAACTTTAGCATTTCGATGTGTAGCAGGACAGGAAAATTGTCAAATTCACACACTTATCAAGAGAAAACGTGGTCATCCCTTCTGCCTCTGATCTGGCAGACTATACAGGCTTTGTTTGTTGATGATGTCTGAGCGTTGGAGCCCCTTGCTATCTGTAAATTAAAATAACAAGACCATTGTGTAAGACCAATGTAAATCATTTAGAGCATTTACTTTTACTTTTGATATTTAAGTATATTTGACCAATGACATTTGAGTATATTTAAGTATATTTGAAAACAAATACTTTTACTCAAGTAGTATTTTATATAAATATCGCATTATCAACCAGATATACTAACCTGTATATATGTGGTATCATATTATATACCCTTTCCCTACCTATAAAGTCTCACATTTCACTTACTTATATATTTTGTTGAATTTCTGTTTCTAATGCCTGTTGTTTTCTGTGATTATAATTCCTTATTCATCCACAGTGAGCAGAATGGTAAGTTCTGTGTGTGTGTGTGCTTGTACGTGTTTTATGTGTGTGTGTGTGCTTGCACTGGACATTGGCGAATAATATGCTCTGAAGCGCTGGGTAGTGTGCACGCTTCGAAAGTCTGACCAGAGGCAGCTTTGTCTACCTTTTCTGCGGCAACGTTCTTTTGGGTTCTGGGATTAGATCCAATGTCCTGGGGGGTGGTTGACGTCACTCTTATATCCAATAGTTCTTCCCGACTGTATGTAACAAGACTTAAGATTTCCTGGGGTAACAATACAATGTAAGAAATAAAACATAAAAAAAAAATACTGCAGTTTCCTAAGGACTCGAAGTGAGGCGACCATCTCCGTCGGCGCCATCTTGAATTTGACAGAGAATATTTGGCAAATGTTGCACAATCCAGTTGTAGCAAGCTCTTAAAGACTTACCCAGAAAGATTCACTGCTGTAATCGCTGCCAAAGGTCTTTCTACAAAGTATTGACTCTATGGTGTGAATACTTATGTAAATTAGATATTCCTGTATTTCATTTTCAATACATTTAAAAAAAAATGCAAAAAACATCTTTTCACTTTGTCATTATGGGGTGTTGTGTGTAGATGGGTGAGAGGGTCTATTTAATCCATTTTGAATGCAGGATGTAATGCAAAAATATGTGGAGTAAGTATGAATACTTTCTGAAGAAACTGAATATTTCACAGAGGTTAAGATTGTGATTCTCTACCAAAAAAAACATTTATTGTTTTGTCACATGAACTGAAATTTGTCAAAAATGATAGAACTTGATAGAACAGGTCATGGTAGAGCTATTTGTAAATGTTGGTTGCAGTGGGCTCAATCAGGAGCACACAGGGGTTTCTTGGTTCTCTTAAACAAATCTACTTTGAAACAAAAGTATACACCTCACACACATGGTTATGAGCTTAAAAAAAGAAGACATCCATACCATGTCAGACATAGAGTTTAAATATAATCAATTTGGAGTTTGCATCCCAGTATTACACTTGATATACATCACAGACGACTGAAATACAACAAAACCGTTTGACATTAAACACCGGAATTTCAGATAATTATGAAATTATTAATATAATAATTAACATTCCACCCATGAAGCCGATCTGGTCATTCAACTGCAGGAAAGGGGTATGGACAATATGGTTTCAAATGAGATCAGTTCTACTTTTCTACTGATTCTGATGCTCTTCTTATCCCATTCTCCCTACAAGTGTGCACTCGTTCACTCCTACTCAAGGATTTAAAAGCTTTGGATTGGTGAAGACGTAGTTTCCGCCATAACTTTACACCAATCCAATGTCTTGAAGTAAACAAGTGCACACCTTATGGAGAAGGGGACGAGATAGGCTTTTCTGCCTGTCTATCACTCTCTCACTTTATGTGTCCTAGAAGAAGAGCCAGCCATAGAGGAGGAAGAAGAGACCAACGAGGAGCCAGGTCAGAAGTCATGTGGGAAGGGCTTATGAAAGAGAGCGTAGCACTACTAGTATCTAAAAACAGAACATTAACCTACATAGAAATATAACATAACCCTCCCAGACCCCACCTCAGCATAATATATATATATATAATATAACCCTACCAGACCCTACCTCAGTATAATATATATACAATATAACCCTACCAGACCTCACCTCAGTAGAAATATAACATAACCCTCCCAGACCCCACCTCAGCATAATATATATATATAATATAACCCTACCAGACCCTACCTCAGTATAATATATATATATAATATAACCCTACCAGACCCTACCTCAGTATAATATATATATATATAGAACACAACCCTACTAGAACCTACCACAGTAGAATATGCAGTGCATTCTGGAGGGATTCCAAACCATTGACTTTTTCCACATTTTGTGGCCTTATTCTAAAATTGATTAAAAAAAATGCATATTTAATCCATCTAAACACAATACCTCATAACTACAAAGCATAAACAGGTTGTTAGAAATGTTTGCAAAAGTATACATTATTCAGAAATACCTTATTTACATAAGTATTCAGACCCTTTGCTATAAGACTAAAAATTGAGCTCAGGTGCTTCCTGTTTCCATTGATCATTCTTGAGATGTTTCTTCAACTTTATTGGAGTCCAACCTGTGGTAAATTCAATTGATTGGACATGATTTGTAAAGGCACATGCATGTTAATATAAGGTCCCACAGTTGACAGTGCATGTCAGAGCAAAAACCAAGCCATGAGGTTGAAGAAATTGTCCTTAGAGCTCCGAGCAGGATCGTGTCGAGGCACAGATCTGGGGAAGGGTACCAAAACATTTATGTAGAATTGAAGGTCCCCAAGAACACAGTCACCTCCATCATTCTCCATCAACACTCTAGTCAGCAAACTGGATGTAGTCTATCACAGTGCCATCCGTTTTATCACCAAAGCCCCACATACAACCCACCACTGCGACCTCTATGCTCTCGTTGGCTGGTCCTCCCTACATATCCGACGCCAAACCCACTGGCTCCAGGTCATCTATAAGTCTTTTTTTAGGTAAAGGCCCGCCTTATCTCAGCTCACTGGTCACCATAGCAACACCCAGCAATTACACGTGCTCCAGCAGGTATATTTTACTGGTCATCCCCAAAGCCAACACTTGCTTTGGCCGCCTTTCCTTCCAGTTCTCTGCTGCCAATGACTGGAACGAATTGCAAAAATCTCTGAAGCTGGAGTCTCATATCTCCTCTCTAACTTTAAGCATCAGCTGTCAGAGCAACTTACCTTTACACAGCCAATCTGTAAATAGCACACCCAACTACCTCATCCCCATATTATTACTTACCCTCTTGCTCTTTTGCACACCTCTACTTGCACATCATCATCTGCACATCCATCACTCCAGTATTAATGCTAAATTGTAATTATTTTTGCCTTTATGGCCTATTTATTGCCTACCTCCCTACTCTTCTACATTTGCACACACTGTACATAGATCTTTCTACTTTTGTGTTATTGACTGTACGTTTGTCTATGTATAACTCTGTGTTCTTGTTTGTGTCACACTGCTTTATCTTGGCCGGGTCGCAGTTGTAAATGAGAACTTGTTCTCAACGGATCTACCTGGTTAAATAAAGGTGAAATAAAGTTAAATTCTTAAATGGTAGAGGTTTGGAACCTCCAAGACTTTTCCTAGAGCTGACCTCCTGGCCAAACTGAGCAATCGGCAGAGAAGGGGCTTGGTCAGGAAGTGGCCAAGAACCCGATGGTCACTCTGACAGAGTTCCAGAGATCCTCTGTGGAGATGGGAGAACCTGAGAAACAAGATTCTCTGGTCTGATGAAACCAAGATGAAACTCTTTGGCCTGAATGCCATGTGTCACGTCTGGAGGAAACCTGGCACCATCCTTACGGTGGAGCATGGTGGTGGCAGCATCATGTTGTGGGGATGTTTTTCAGCGGCAGGGACTGGGAGAGTAGTCAGGATCGAGGGAAAGAAGAACAGAGCAAAGTACAGAGAGATTCTTGATGAAAACCTGCTCCAGAGCACTCAGGACTAGACTGAGGTGAAAGGTTCACCTTCCAACAGGACAACGACAATAAGCACACAGCCAAGTCAACGCAGGAGTGGCTTTGTGACAAGTCTCTGAATGTCCTTGAGTGGCCCAGCCAGAACCTGGACTTGAACCCAATCTAACATCTCTGGAGAGATCTGAAACTAGCTGTGCAGCAATGCATCCAACCTGACAGAGCTTGAACATATCTGCAGAGAAGAATGGGAGAAACTCCCCAAATACAGGTGTGCCAAGCTTGTAGCGTCATACGCAAAAAGACTCGAGGCTGTAATCACTGAAAAAAAGCACAGAGAAAAGGGTCTGAAAACTTATGTAAATGTTATATTTAAAAAAATGTTTTTAAAACAAAAGTTTTTGCTTTTTATTATGAGGTATTGTGTGTAGATTTATGAGGGGGAAAAACAATTTCCTCCATTTTAAATAAGGCTGTAACGTAACAACATGTGGAATACGTCAAGGGGTCTGAATAATTTCAGAATTCAATGTATATAACATAACCCTACTACAACCTACCTCAGCAGAATATATATAACATTACCCTACCACACATGTGCACAGACACACACACCTCTTGTCTTTATCAGTGTTCTTTTTCTTTTCCTGATGCAGGGGAAGAGCCACAGGAGGGAGAGGAGGAGCATGCAGATGAAGGGGAGGAGGAGCCACAGGAGGGAGAGGAGGAGCATGCAGATGAAGGGGAGGGGGCAGAGGAAGGAGAAGGTAAATAATTGGCAAGCTCGTTTTGCATAGCCAAGTCCCGTGGCTGTTGCCCAGGTAGAGTTAGCACCGGTGGTGAACGCTAAATATCCCACTCAAAACCAACAGCGAGGCCGGCTTTGAGGGATGCGGTTCAATCATATACTGTTTATATAAGGTGGGGTCCAAAATTACTGCCACCCTTGATAAAGATGAACAAAAAAGACTTTGAAATAAATAACACAAATACTGAGGTATTGTTGTACACAAAAAAAAGGGAAAATAAAATGATTTCACACTAAAATAATTTCTCATGGAAAGAGATTTTGTTCAACAACTTTTTTTTTTTTTTTAAGGTAGGGGCTACAATTATTGACACCCCTGTTTTCAATACCCTTCAATATCTCACCTTGCAACTAAAACGGCACTGAGTGTAACGGTTTTCTTGTGGTGAAGGAGAGGCGTACCAAAATGCAGCGTGGTTTCTATTCATGGTTCTTTAATGAAAACTATACATGAATAGACTAACAAAACAATAAACGTGAGAAAACCTAAACAGCCCTATCTGGTGCAAACACAGAGACAGGAACAATCACCCACAAACACACAGTGAAACCCAGGCTACCTAAGTATGATTCTCAATCAGAGACAACTAATGACACCTGCTCTGATTGAGAACCATACTAGGCCGAAACATACAAATCCCCAAATCATAGAAAAACAAACAGACTGCCCACCCCAACTCACGCCCTGACCATACTAAATAATGACAAAACAAAGGAAATAAAGGTCAGAACGTGACAGTACCCCCCCCCCCCCAAAGGTGTGGACTCCGGCCGCAAAACCTTAACCTATAGGGGAGGGTCTGGGTGGGCAGAGGGGCGGAAGCTCGGGACAGAGGGGGGGAAGCTCGAGACAGAGGGGCGGAAGCTCGGGACAGAGGGGCAGGGGCTCTGGCGCCTCTGGGCTGAGGGGCTCTGGCGCCTCTGGGCTGAGGGGCTCTGGCGCCTCTGGGCTGAGGGGCTCTGGCGCCCCTGGCTGACTGGCGGCACTGGCGGGCCCCTGGCTGACTGGCGGCACTGGCGGCCCCTGGCTGACTGGCGGCACTGGCGGCCCCTGGCGGCACTGGCGGCTCCTGACAGACTGGCGGCACTGGCGGCGCTGGGCAGACTGGCGGCACTGGCGGCACTGGCGGCGCTGGGCAGACTGGCGGCACTGGCGGCGCTAGGCAGACTGGCGGCACTGGCGGCGCTAGGCAGACGGGCGGCTCAGATGGCGCTGGGCAGACGGGGAGCTCAGATGGCGCTGGGCAGACTGGCGACTCTGATGGCGCTGGGCAGACGGGAGACTCCGGCAGTGCTGAACGGGCGGGAGACTCCGGCTGCGCTGGAGAGAAGGAAGGCTCTAGCAGCACTGGACAGGCGGGAGACTCCGGCTGCGCTGGAGAGTAGGAATGCTCCGGCAGCACTGGACAGGCGGGAGCACCTGTAGGGATGAGACAGAGAGACAGCCTGGTGCGGGGGGCTGCTACCGGAGGGCTGGTGCGTGGAGGTGGTACCGGATAGACCGGACCGTGCAGGCGCACTGGAGCTCTTGAGCACCGAGCCTGCCCAACATAACCCGTTTGAATGCTCCCAGTCGCCCTGCCAGGGTGGCGAGGTGGAATAGCCCGCACTGGGCTATGCAGTCGAACCGGGGACACCGTGTGCAGGGCTGGTGCCATGTAAGCCGGCCCAAGGAGACGCACTGGGGACCAGATGCGTAGAGCCGGCTTCATGGCACTTGGCTCGATGCTCACTCTAGCCCGGCCGATACGCGGAGCTGGTATGTACCGCACTGGGGACACGGTGCGCTCCACCGCATAACACTGGTGCCTGCCTGGTCTCTCTCACCCCCCGGTAAGCACAGGAAGTTGGCGCAGGTCTCCTACCTGGCTTCGCCACACTTCCTGTGTGCCCACCCCCAATACATTTTTGGGGCTGACTCTCGGGCTTCCATCCATGCCGCCGTGCTGCCTCCTCATACCAGCGCCTCTCCGCCTTCACCGCCTCCAGCTCTTCTTTGGGGCAGCGATATTCTCCTGGCTGTGCCCAGGGTCCCTTTCCGTCCAATTCGTTCTCCCATGTCCACTCCCGTCGAGGATTTCTTCCCAAGTCCAGAAGTCTTTATCGCGCTGCTCCTGCTGCTGCCCGTTACCACGCCGCTTGGTCCTGTTGTGGTGGGTGATTCTGTAATGGTTTTCTTGTGGTGAAGGAGAGGCGGACCAAAATGCAGGGTGGTTTCTATTCATGGTTCTTTAATGAAGAATGAATGATGAAACTATACATGAATAGACTAACAAAACAATAAATATGAGAGAACCTAAACAGCCCTATCCCCAAATCATAGAAAAACAAACATAGACTGCCCACCCCAACTCATGCCCTGACCATACTAAATAATGACAAAACAAAGGAAATAAAGGTCAGAACGTGATACTGAGCCTTCTTCTGAAATATTTGGAGTTGGAGAAAACACTGTGGATTTTGATGTCTGCTTTAGTTTATTGCTGGAAGATCCACTTGCGGCCAAGTTTGAGGCAACGAGGTTTGTTGGCAAAAATGTCCTGGTATTGGATAAAGTTCATAATGCCGTTGACCTTAACAAGTGGAAGCAAATAGCCCCATAACATCAAAGATCAACCCCCATATTTTATATATAGGGATGGGGTCCTTTTCTGCTTATGCATCCTTATTTTGACGCCAAAACCACCACTGGTATGAATGGCCAAAGAGCTCTATTTTCATATCATCCAACCAATGTAAACACATGGAGTTTGCTTAACGCCATTGGCATTTGGATTGAAACGGGTGTTTTGGGCACAGGTTTTTACTTTTTTTTTTTGCTCATCTTTGTCAAGGGTGCCAATAATTTTGGACCCCACTCAAAATGGAAAAACCCATCAATGACGTTACCCCATTCATTCCTACAGTATGTGTCTGGGTCCGTCTGTCTGTCTCTCTCACCTGGACATCTCTAATGACTATTTTTTTCTCTCTCTCTCTCTCTCATCATCCACAGAGGAGGCCAAACCTAAATTCAAGTAAGTCCTCCAACATGTTAATGAATGGGGGGTATGGAAGGTTAGATTGGATAAGAATATGGAAACCATGCTGGGAGTTGTTGTTGTCCATTCTTATTCTCTATCTCTCTCTTTCTTTCTCTCCCAATTCAATTGGGATTTATCGGCATGGGGAACATATATTTAGTGAAATAAACAATGAACAAAATTGAGAAGAAACAAATGTAACATTAAAAAAAACAGTAAACATTGCACTCAAAAAGGTTTAAAAAAGAAAGACATTTCAAGTGTTATATTATCAGCTATGTGCAGTGTTTTAGCAATGTGCAAATAGTTGTAGTATGAATAGTGAGGGAAGATAAATAAACAGATAAATATAGGTTGTATTTACAATGTTTGTGCTCCACTGGTTGCCCTTTTCTCATGGCAACGGACCACATATATTGCTGCTGTGATTGCACACTGTGGTATTTCTGCTAACACATATGGGAGTTTATCAGTCTTTTCGAATTCTTTATGGGTCTGTGTGATCTGTGGGAAATATGTGTCTCTAATATGGTCATTATTTGGCAAGAGGTTAGGAAGTGAAGCTCAGTTTCCACCACATTGTGTGTACAGTGGGCACATATACTGCCTTCTCTTGAGAGCCTGATCTGCCTATGGAGACCTCTCTCGATAGCAAGGCTATGCTCTCTGAGTCTATACATACTCAAAGCTTTTCTTAATTTTGGGTCAGTGACAGTGGTCAGGTATTCTGCCACTGTGTACTCTCTGTTTAGGGCCAGATAGCATTCCAATTTGCTCAGTTTTTTGTTGATTCTTTCCAGTGTGTCAAATAGTTATCTTTTTGCTTTCTCGTAATTTGGTTGGGTCTAATTGTGTTGCTGGCCCTAAGCATGATGCTGGCCCAAAGCATGATGCATGATGTTTTCACCCCATGCTTCACAGTAGGTATGGTGTTCTTTGGATGCAACTCAGCATTCTTTGTCCTCCAAACACGACGAGTTGAGTTTTTACCAAAAGTTATATTTTGGTTTCATCTGACCATGACATTCTCCCAATCTTCTTCTGGATCATCCAAATGCTCTCGAGCAAACTTCAGACGGGCCTGGACATGTACTGGCTTAAGCAGGGGGACACGTCTGGCACTGCAGGATTTGAGTCCCTAGCGGCGTAGTGTGTTACTGATGGTAGGCTTTGTTACCTTGGTCCCAGCTCTCTGCAGGTCATTCACTAGGTCCCCCTGTGTGGTTCTGGGATTTTTGCTCACCGTTCTTGTGATCATTTTGACCCCACGGGGTGAGACCTTGCGTGGAGCCCCAGATCGAGGGAGATTATCAGTGGTCTTGTATGTCTTCCATTTCCTAATAATTGCTCCCACAGTTGATTTCTTCAATCCAAGCTGCTTATCTATTGCAGATTCAGTCTTCCCAGCCTGGTGCAGGTCTACAATTTTGTTGCTGGTGTCCTCTGACAGCTCTTTGGTCTTGGCCATAGTGGAGTTTGGAGTGTGACTGTTTGAGATTGTGGACAAGTGTCTTTTATACTGATAACAAGTTCAAACAGGTGCCATTAATACAGGTAACGAGTGGAGGACAGAGGAGCCTCTTAAAGAAGAAGTTACAGGTCTGTGAGAGCCAGAAATCATGCTTGTTTGTAGGTGACCAAATACTTATTTTCCACCATAATTTGCAAATAAATTCATAAAAAATTCCTACAATGTGATTTTCTGGATTTTCTTTCTCATTTTGTCTGTCATAGTTGAAGTGTACCTATGATGAACATTACAGGCCTCATCTTTTTAAGTCGGAGAACTTGCACAATTGTTGGCTGACTAAATACTTTTTTGCCCCACTGTATATAGGAAGTAGAAAATAACATGGCTATATATATATATATATATACAGTACATATACAGGGAGTAGAAAAGACAATGGCTATATACAAGAAGTAGAAATAACATGACTCTATACAGGGAGTATAAAATAACATGGCTATATACAGGGAGTATAAAATAACAAGGCTATATACAGGAAGTCGAAAAAACATAGCTACATATAGGAAGTATAAAATAACATGGCTCTATACAGGGAGTATAAAATAACATGGCTATATATATAGAGTGGGGAGAACAAGTATTTGATACACTGCCGATTTTGCAGGGTTTCCTACTTACAAAGCATGTAGAGGTCTGTAAGTTTTATCATAGGTACACTTCAACTGTGAGAGACGGAATCTAAAAATCCAGAAATTCCCATTGTATGATTTTTAAGTAATTAATTTGCATTTTATTGCATGATATAAGTATTTGATACATCAGAAAAGCAGAACTTAATATTTGGTACAGAAACCTTTGTTTGCAATTACAGAGATCATACATTTCCTGTAGTTCTTGATCAGGTTTACACACACTGCAGCAGGGATTTTGACCCACTCCTCCGTACAGACCTTCTCCAGATTCTTCAGGTTTCGGGTTTCCCTCCAAAGATTTTCTATTGGGTTCAGGTCTGGAGACTGGCTAGGCCACTCCAGGACCTTGAGATGCTTCTTACGGAGCCACTCCTTAGTTGCCCTGGCTGTGTGTTTGGGTCGTTGTCATGCTGGAAGACCCAGCTACGATCCATCTTCAATGCTCTTACTGAGGGAAGGAGGTTGTTGGGCAAGATCTCCCGATACATGGCCACATCCATCCTCCCCTCAGTATGGTGCAGTTGTCCTGTCCCCTTTGCAGAAAAGCATCCCCAAAGCATCTCCCATTCCTCCTCTGGATCATCCAGATGGTCATTGGCAAACTCAGATGGGCCTGGACATGCGCTGGCTTGAGCAGGGGGACTTTGCGTGCTCTGCAGGATTTTAATCCATGACGGCGTAGTGTGTTACTAATGGTTTTCTTTGAGACTGTGGTCCCAACTCTCTTCAGGTCATTGACCAGGTCCTGCCATGTAGTTCTGGGCTGATCCCTCACCTTCCTCATGATCATTGATGCCCCACGAGGTGAGATCTTGCATGGAGCCCCAGACCGAGGGTGATTGACCGTCATCTTGAACTTCTTCCATTTTCTAATAATTGCGCCAACAGTTGTTGCCTTCTCACCAAGCTGCTTGCCTATTGTCCTGTAGCCCATCCCAGCCTTGTGCAGGTCTACAATTTATCCCTGATGTCCTTACACAGCTCTCTGGTCTTGGCCGATGTGGAGAGGTTGGAGTCTGTTTGATTGAGTGTGTGGACAGGTGCCTTTTATACAGGTAATGAGTGGAGAACAGGGAGCTTCTTAAAAAAAACTAACAGGTCTCTGGTTTTTTGTTTTAGATTCCGTCTCTCACAGTTGAAGTGTACCTATGATAAAAATTACAGACCTCTACATGCTTTGTAAGTAGGAAAACCTGCAAAATCAGCAGTGTATCAAATACTTGTTCTCCCCACTGTATATATACGGCATGACGAGGTTCTCCACTCGTCTCCATCCCAAATACGCACCAGATTATATGTGCTCCTGAGGTTCAGTTTTGTGAAAAAACGTGCTCCTTCAAAGAATTTCACCACCTTAGATGAAAGGTACGGGTAACTAAACCCCACCGTGATGGAATTTAGACCTCTTTAATCAATGCACAGACACAGACCTCCCTCCTTTTTCTTCACAAAAAATAAACTTGAGGAGACGGGTAAAATGAATGACCCCTGTCCCAGAGATTCCGTGACGTATGTTTCCATAGCCAACGTCTCCTCCTGTGGCAATGGGTACACGTGACTCCTGGGAAGCGCAGCGTTTACCTGCAGATTTATCTCACAATCCCCCTTTTGATGAGGTGGTAATTTAGTCGCCCTCTTCTTACAGAAAGCGATAGCCAAATAGGCATATTCAGGGGGAATGCGCACAGTGAAAACCTGGTCTGGACTCTCCACCAACGTGACACTGATGGAAACTCCAAAATACCTCCATGAACACTCCTCTGACCACCCCTAGAGAACCCCTTGTCTCCACGAATTCCTAGGATTGTGACTAGCCAGCCAGGGAACCCCCAGCACCACTAGAAACGCAGGTGAATTGATAAGGAAGAGACTAATCCGCTCCTTATGATTCCCCTGCATTACCATGTCCAGTGGAACCGTGGCCTCCCTGACCAACCCTGACCCTAATGGCCGGCTATCTAGGGAGTGCACAGGGAAGGGGGGGGGGATCTATCGGCACTAGCGGAATACCCAGCTTGATGGCGAGTCCACGATCCATAAAGTTCCCAGCTGTGCCTGATCCATAAAGTTCCCAGCGGCACGAAAGCAGCGCGTGAATTCTGGGTAGTGCTCCTTCGTCGAGTCTGGGCCATTCCAGACCACGTTGGCCCACTCCAGAGCACGACCCGTCAGGCAGGAGGCGAGGATACTCACACTCTCCTCCACCGAGGGAGTTGGTCCCACGGTAGCCAGGTACAGCTTGAGTTGGAGCAAAAAACCCTGGCACCCAGCCGCTGCTCCATCATACTCCCTCAGGAGTGCAAAACGAAGTGCGCCGGAGCCGGATGTGGAGGGAGGAGAAGGTGGACTCGTCGGAGGAACCAGAGGTGAAGAGAGGACCACTCTCTCCATCATCTGATCCATCGCCGTTGGAGGACACGTTCCTCCATCGATGGAAGGGGGTTGGCAGCTGCTTCTGCTGACTCCATTAACCTCTCTAGGGTATGTGGGACGCTAGCGAACATCTCGCCAACATCCAATGAGATTGCAGAGCGCCAAATTCAAAAACAGAAATGCTCATTATAAAAATTCAGAAAACAAAATATATTTTACATAGGTTTAAAGATTAATTTATTGTTAATCCAACCACGGTGTCAGATTAATAAAATGCATACCTAGCCCAGAACATACCTAGCCCAGAACATAGCCCAGTTGACAAATTATTACAAACAGTAACCAGCCAAGCAGAACCGTTACAAAACTCAGAATTAGAGACAAAATGAATCCCTTACCTTTGATGATCTTCACATGGCACTCAGAAGACATTCATCTACTCAATAAATGTTCCGATACCTAAATGTACATACTACCTCAACAAGCCTGACTAACAAGTATGCCTTGCTGCTCTGTTTTCAAATGTCTTTTTACGGTTGTTTTATGTCTTTACACACACACACACACACACACACACACACACACACACACACACACACACACACACACACACACACACACACACACACACACACACACATACTCTTCCCCCCCGCACCATTGGTTAGAGCCTGTAAGTAAGCATTTCACTACACCTGTTGTATTTGGCGCACGTGACAAATAAACTTTGATTTTGATTTGCCAGGCAGTCAAGCTGGTCTCGATGCTGAAGCTGTAGAACGTTTTGAGATATTTTTTTTACCTCCTGAGGCGTTGTCGTGCCATCTTCACGACTGTGTTGGTGTGTTTGGACCATGATAGATCCTTAGTGGTGTGGACACTGTGGAATTTGAAGCTCTCGACCTGCACCACAACAGCCATGTCGACGTAAATGGGGGCATGTTCGGCCCTCCGTTTCCTGTAGTTGAAGTTGATGATATTTCTCTCCTGCTCTCTCTCTCTCTCTCTCTCTCTCTCTCTCTCTCTCTCTCTCTCTCTCTCTCTCTCTCTCTCTCTCTCTCTCTCTCTCTCTCTCTCTCTCTCTCTCTCTCTCTCTCTCTCTCTCTCTCTCTCTCTCTCTCTCTCTCTCTCTCTCTCAGGCCATTCATAATGCCCAACCTCATCCCACCTAAGATCCCGGATGGAGAGAAGGTAGATTTTGATGTAAGTATGTGACTGGATATACTATACTGCTGTTATCATCTCTGCAGGACATCCACTGGAAGAGTATGGAGAAGGATATTTTGTTTTTGTTGTTGTTATTGTTTTTATTTCTGCAGGACATCCACAGGAAGAGTATGGAGAAGGATATTTTGTTGTTATTGTTTTTATTTCTGCCGGACATCCACAGGAAGAGTATGGAGAAGGATATTTTGTTGTTATTGTTTTTATTTCTGCCGGACATCCACAGGAAGAGTATGGAGAAGGATCTTTTGTTGTTGTTATTGTTTATATTTCTGCAGGACATCCACAGGAAGAGTATGGAGAAGGATCTTAATTGTTTTTATTTCTGCAGGACATCCACAGGAAGAGTATGGAGAAGGATCTGTTGTTGTTATTGTTTTTATTGTTTTTATTTCTGCAGGACATCCACAGGAAGCGCATGGAGAAGGACCTGAATGAGCTGCAGACACTGATCGAGGTTCACTTTGAAAGTAGGAAGAAGGAGGAAGAGGAGCTTATCAACCTCACAGACAGGATTGTGAGTGGCACAGACACATGTCACTCAAACTCAGTAGCGTGCCATGGTTCTGGGGCCTGGGCCTTCAGTGAAGTCCTACACAGTCCCACCTGAATTAATCCACCTCTTATTACCATCATTATGATGCCATGGCTCTAGACACTATACATTTAGACAGAAACGCAGTACAACCAGGCGTTGTGTCACCTTGAAATTGACATTTTTATTCAGAGAATTGCAGGGGAAGAGTACAATACCTTTTCATTGTGCAGCTTTGTTGCCCTGCGCGCTTGTTCGTTGAGCTGTAGATCCACTCGGGTGTCCCCAAACATTTTCAAAAGCACCATTGTTTGTAAGTGCCCAGCCGTACTTTGGTGTCTCGTTGCTGCGTTGGTTAGACAACTAAGGTTTGCAAAGCCAGTGTGGCTCCAAACCCCAAATTGATCGCTTGCAAATAATAGGCATTCCCAGCAGTACAGTTTGCAGTGCTTCTCGGAGCCTGTCTTTGTAGCGTCGGCTTTGTAGCGTCGGCGTCTACCTCTCCCGACAATGTCTAACTTTTCTTGAAAAGTTCGTCTTGAGAATGGCGTTATAAATATATCCTCGACCAAATCAATATCTTCTCCTTCCGCCATTGTGGGTTGAAAAAACAGCTTAGTCGTACGCAAATTAATTTGTTTATCAATTTCAGTTTCCTAGTTCTGAGACCTGCCCATATAGGACCTGCCTCTCAATATTGGTAAACCAATCAAAAGACGTGCAGGCACTACGCCTGCTAGCTGGCTCCTGTGTAACACTGGAGCCAGCCAGCAGGCGTACAATAGCCAACTCTAAAACTGATTAGTTGACACTAAATTTTAATTGCCATTCCCTTTAAGCTACAAGCGCCCGCACTGTTGATTCTGAAGGCCTGAGGGCAGATTTAGACCCCAGGCAATACATGATGGCTGAATATGATTGGATAAAATATCTAACATAAAGACCAGCCCTCCAAATCTCAACCTGGGACTGGAAGCAGTGCAACCAAGAGGAACACTATGAAATGAAGATTGTAACTCTTACTCTGGGGAATAATTTAATACATATTTGTGGGAAAATATATTTAAAAAAAGTTTATATTCTGATGATGTTTAGGCCAGCAGAGAAGGCCTTGCTGTCCCTGACGGCCCACCACTGCTCAAACTAGTCCCTCCCAGACTCCTGTCACTAAAACTTGCCCCTCCCAGTCCCGTCACTCAAACTAGCACCGTCCCAGACACCTGCCACTCAAATTAGCCCCTTCCCCTCCCAGAACCCTGTCACTCAAACCAGCCCCTCCCCCTCACAGACCATATCACTCAAACTAGCCCCGCCCCAGACCCTGTTACTCAAATTAGCCCCTGCCCTTCCCCAGACCCATGTCACTCAAACTAGCCCCCTGTCACTCATAACTAGCCCATCCCCTGACTTGTCAGTCAAACTAGCTCCTCCCCAGACTTCTGTCAAATTAGCCCCGCCTCTTAATCTTGTCACTCAAACTAGCTAGTATTTACTTTTAGAGAGCATTGTACACTACACTCATGTCATTCCTAAAGTTAGGGATCTGGATATTCTCTCTAGGAGAAGCGACGTTCTGAACGATCAGAGCAGCAAAGGATCCGCAGTGAACGAGAGAAAGAACGACAGAAGAGGTTGGAGGTAAGAGAGAGAGTCTCAGTGACACTGTGTATCAGGTATTGAACCTGACTTGCAGCTTTTTATGGGTGATCTCTCTCTCTCTCTCTCTCTCTCGCGCGCTTTCTCTCCTTCTCTCTCCAGGATGAGAGGACTCGTAAAGAGGAGGAGGAGGCAAAGAGGAAAGCAGATGATGATGCTAAGAAGAAGAAGACGTTGACTAGCCTACACTTTGGAGGCTACATGCAGAAGGTACTATTATAATACACTGTATGTACATTGTCGTGGTAATTTCCTGTATTACTAAACATTCAGAGAGCAAACCACACTCAAGTCAGAGTATATTATAAAGTCCATCTTTAATTATATATGAGCTTCACCATAGCCCTGTGACTCTCAGATCAATTCAGTGTCTATAAATGAATTATCTGAGTGCTTACAAAACAGTTCTTAGTATAATTTATAGCCAAGACACACCCATCTCAACTCACATGACGAAACACAGATCTCAGGAACATTACACAAAGAACCCTTTACTCGAAAGAGGAGTATCCCATAGCTAGATAGGATTAGCTATAAATTATCGTTCAGTTTGGTCTCCTAAACAAAGTTCTTATCTCGTTCTTGGTACAACATAGTTCCAAACCATTATCTCATCCAATGGCATATATCAATTGTCAATTCTAGATACTCCCATCTCAACATACATCCCCCCTGGACAAGCTCACTGAGACAGTGAGCCTCTTAGGTCTTAGTGAGCCTCTTGGGGCGGCAGGGTAGCCTAGTGGTTAGAGCGTTGGACTAGTAACCGGAAGGTTGCAAGTTCAAACCCCCGAGCTGACAAGGTACAAATCTGTCGTTCTGCCCCTGAACAGGCAGTTAACCCACTGTTCCCAGGCCGTCATTGAAAATAAGAATGTGTTCTTAACTGACTTGCCGGGTTAAATAAAGGTAAAATAAAATAAAAATACTAGATCAAGATAAGGGCAACCTCAGAGGGGACATACAATAGTTACAGACACATTCCCATAAGAAGACAAGCCTCCATTCTGTCCTCCTCCCCTTCTGATATTCTTCATAGCATCACATGGTTTAACAGATACATTGACATATGAAAACAAGCCTGACCTCTCCCCTCTCTGGGCCCCTAGTGACCAAGCCCTAGCAGAGAAGGGATAACGGCAAACTGCCAACAGTATTATCCAAAAAGAAAACATCCTCATGACAAATATCTCGCATAAGTATTATTATGTAAATGAAACATCTTTTTATCAATGTTACCTAACTAATTTTGATTCTGCTACCACAACATTATCAGTAGATTATTATATTAACTCGTTATTACATTATTATCATTATATACATGTATCTCATTATTATGATATGACTAGATGGAGGTCAGAGGGAAGAGACAGACAGAGAGAGAGAAGAAGAAGAAGATTCTACAGGACAGACGGAAGTCTCTGGACATCGAGAACATGAGCCAGGACAAACTGAAGTGCAGTACTACAACTATACTATACTACTACAATAATGTATATTACACTATACTACTAGATCCTAACCTCTCTCTCTCTGTGCAGAGACAAGGCCCAGGAGCTGTGGTTGTGGCAGCAGCAGCTGGAGGCGGAGAAGTTTGATCTGCAGTATCAGATTAGCAGACAGAAGTATGACATCAACGTCCTCCGCAACAGAGTGTCAGACCACCAGAAGACGTACGGACAACCCTTACACACACAGAGACACACACTCACGCGCACACGCACACGCACATACAGACACACACAAACTGTGTAACTAAGTGTCCTCTATTCTACAGCACCAAGAGAACCAAGAGAGGCCTGAGGAAGTAGAGATACTGAAGAGGGACTGAAGAGGGACTGAAGTAGTCTGACTGAGGGACTGAAGTAGACTGACTGAGGGACTGAAGTAGACTGGCTAAGGAGAACAGCTGTCTGGCCTATTTGTTTACTGTCTGATCTCTCTCCCTCCTTCCGACATCTCTCCCTCCTTCCTACATCTCTCCCTCCTTCCAACATCTCTCTCCTTCCTACATCTCTCTCTTCCCACATCTCTCTCCTTCCCACATCTCTCTCCTTCCCACATCTCTCTCTTCCCACATCTCTCTCCTTCCTACATATCTCTCTCCTTCCTACATATCTCTCTCCTTCCTACATATCTCTCTCCTTCCTACATATCTCCCTCCTTCCTACATCTCTCTCCCTCCTACATCTCTCTCCTTCCGACATCTCTCCCTCCTTCCTACATCTCTCTCTCCTTCTAACATCTCTCTCTCCTTCTAACATCTCTCTCTCCTTCCTACATCTCTCTCTCTCCTTCCTACATCTCTCTCCCTCCTTCCTACATCTCTCTCTCTTCCTACAACTGTCTCTTTCTCCCTGTCCCTCCCTCATCTCCTTACCCTCTTCCTTCCTCTCCCAAACCTGGTTTGATATTTTCTATTTCTTTCCCCATAGTGTGTGGTGTAAATAAAATACTTCATCTCATTTTTGGTCTGTGGTGGTGTGTGTGTATGTGCTTGTATGTGTGTTGTCAGGGGGTTGTCAGGGGTTTGGGAGCAGAGCACAAGCCCTAACAGTCAAATACAGTATTAGGGCTCCATTCAATCTGTAGCCCTGAAGATCTGAGCAGTATCGCGATTGAAATGTGAAGGTCATTTCCTCTTGAGTCGACACATGCAGCATATACGAACGCAGTCTATGCAAACATTCCTATGTTGGTTTATAAGGACATACATTCACATCAATCAATCAAATGTATTTATCAAGCCCTTCTTACATCAGCTGATGTCACTAAGTGTTATACAGAAACCCAGTTTAAAACCCCAAACAGCAAGCAATGCAGATGTAAAAGCACGGTGGCTAGGAAAAACTAGAAAGGCCAGAACCTAGGAAGAAACCTAGAGAGGAACCAGGCTATGATGGGTGGCCAGTCCTCTTCTGGCTGTGCCTGGTGGAGATTATAACAGAACATGGCCAAGATGTTCAAAGATGACCAGCAGGGTCAAATAAAAGTAATCACTGTGGTTGTTGAGGGTGCAACAAGTCAGCACCTCAGGAGTAAATGTAATGATCAGCTATGAAAAGCCACCTGACAAGTATCTCTACCGGTCCTGCTGTCTCTAGAGAGTTGAAAACAGCAGGTCTGGGACAGGTAGCATGTCCGGTGTTTAGGTCAGGGTTCCATAGCTGCATGCAGAACAGTTGAAACTGGAGCAGCAGCATGGCCAGGTGGACTGGGGACAGCAAGGAGTCATCATGTCAGGTAGTCCTGAGGCATGGTCCTAGTGTCACGACTCCCACCGAGGTTGGCTCTCCTGCCTGTTCGGGCGGTGCTCGGCGGTTGTCGTCACCGTCCTACTAGCCACTACCGATCCCTTTTCGTTTGTCTGTTGGTTTTGTCTGATTGGTTTCACCTGTGTGTAGTATAGTTCATTAGTGTCTGTATATGTAGTAGGTTGTCCCGCGGGATTGTTTTGTCTTCATGTCATGTTTGTGGAGTACTTGTGGTTTTTATTCTCCGGTCATTTTATGTTCCTGTGTTGGATCATTCACCCGGTGTGTGGGGTTGACCGTCGTTTGTACATTGGAGAATAAACTGTCTATTACTGTACCTGCTCTCTGCACCTGATTCCACTCACCTCAGTACTTCGTGACACCTAGGGCTCAGGTCCTCTGGGAGGGGAGGGAGAGCATTAGATGGAGCATACTTAAATTCACACAGGACACCAGATAAGACAGGAGAAATAATCCACATATAACAAACTGACCCTAGCCACCGACACATAAACTACTGCAGCATAAATACTGGAGGCTGAGACAGGAGGTGTCAAGAGACTCTGTGGTACGGTCAGACAATACCCCCGGACAGGGCCAAACAGGCAGGATATAACCCCACCCACTTTGCCAAAGAACCTCCACACCACGAGCCTCCACACCTCGAGAGGGATATCTTCAAACCACCAACTTACTGCCCTGAGACAAGGCTATGTGTAACCTTTATTTAACTAGGCAAGTCAGTTAAGAACAAATTCTTATTTACATTGACGGCCAACACTGGCCAAACCCGAACCCGGACAACACTGGGCCAATTGTGCGCCGCCCTATGGGACTCTCAATCACAGCCCGTTGTGATACAGCCTGGACTCAAACCAGGGTGTCTACTGTATAGTGACACCTCTCGCACTGCGACGCAGTGCCTTAGACCGCTGCACCACTCGGGAGCCAAAGCCTTGTGGTTTATAAGGACATTGTGTATATGAGCACATGTAAGGATAGACATTATTAATATTTGCTCAAATGACAAATAGGAAGCATCAGACAAAGTTTTGGAAAGAAATGGATTGTATTCATATTTTGAAATATTTGATTCATAATTGCATATCAACTCATTACAGGAAAATAATGTTTTTTTTTGACACACTACATGAGATACCTTTGACAGGAAGGATGTAAGATAAAAGGGGAAGAAGCCGAAGAGAATTAAAAAGACTGGAGGCACATTAGTTTAAACTTTACTCCAGTCTTGAGAGAAATACAGTGAAACAATAAATTGGTCATTCTAAAACATATACAAATACAGAAACAGATGTGTTCGAAAACCAAAAAAATCAGTCGACCAGTATTTAATTTAGGGGACTATTAACCTAATGGGGTTAGTTTAGGGGACTATTAACCTAATAGGGTTAACCCAATAGGGTTAGTTTAGGGAACTATTAACCTAATAGGGTTAGCAAACAAAAACCTAACCCTAACCCAACCCATATTCAAAACCCTAACCCTAGCCTGGATCAAGACACTTAACCCTGATTGCTTTTCGTTAGTTCCAGATGGGAGTGTTTGTATAATGAATAAAAATAGGTGAAGCTGGAGATGTATATTTACTACTGTGGCGCTAAATTAATAAACACAAAATGTCTTATGGGTCTTTGTTCCTTTTCAAAACCCCAGGCCCCCATTCCCTCTTTGACTTTTTAACTTTACATTTACATTTTTTGTTCTTTTGAGTTCATTAAGGAATCCACAAGGTCGATATGATGCCTTCAAGCTAATGCAGAGACGGGAGGGGGGGGGGGGGGAGTCGAGGGGTCCGGGCACAGATCAGTCCAGGTTGAAGAACCCTATAGTTTTCCACTTTAGTAGAGTTGGTTTTGGGGTGCGTTGGTTTTAGGTGTCTTCACCCTTGGTCTTTTGTCTGTTTTAAGTCCAGGTAGAGGATAGGGTTAGGGTCGGGGTTAGGGTAAGGGTGAGGTTAACCTCTCTGGGATATGTGGGACGGTAGCGTCCCACCGAGCCAACATCCAGTGAAAATGCAGAGCGCCAAATTCAAATAATTTACTATAGAAATTTTATTTGATGAAATCACATGTTCAATATAACAAATTAAAGCTACATTTGTTGTGAATCCAGCCAACGGGTCAGATTTCAAAAATGCTTTATGGCGAAAGCAAACGATGCTGTTATCTGAGGATGGCACCCCATTAAGAAGTTAATGGTACAGCTTATCTTGGGACGTATTCTACTTTGGCCTTGAGTCCCTCTACTGCCAGGGATTCTTCTAACCCAATATTCTCCCGGAGCGTCATATACAGTGGGGAGAACAAGTATTTGATAAGCTGCCGATTATGCAGGTTTTCCTACTTACAAAGCATGGAGAGTTCTGTAATTTTTATCATGGGTACACTACAACTGTGAGAAACAAAATTTAAAAAAAAAAAATCCAGAAAATCAAATTGTATGATTTTTAAGTAATTGATTTGCATTTTATTGCATGACATAAGTATTTGATCACCTACCAACCAGTTAGAATTCCGTCTCTCAAAGACCAGTTAGGTTTTCCTTAACTCTTGAAACTCCCCATCCCGGATCCGGGATCGTGACTAAAGCCTCAGGCTCATTAGCATAACGCAACGTTAACGATTTCTGAAAATCGCAAATAAAATTAAAATAATGCGTCTGCTCTCAAGCTTAGCCTTTTCTTAACAACACTGTCATCTCAGATTTTCAAAATATGCTTTTGAACCATAGAAATTGACTAATTTGTGTAAGAGTATGCAAAGCTAGCATAGCATTTTGTGTAGCATGTAGCACGCAACATTTTCACAAAAACCAGATAACCAAATAAATAAAATCATTTACCTTTGAAGAGCTTCTGATGTTTTCAATGAGGAGACTCTCAGTCACATACCAAATGCGCAGTGTTTCCTGAAAGCGTCTGTGTGTAGGAGAAATCGTTCCGTTTTCTACATTGCGTCTGGCTACCGAAACGAACCGAAAATGCAGTCACCTACAACGTAAAACTTTTTCCGGATTAACTACATAATATCGACCGAAACATGGCAAACGTTGTTTGGAATCAGTCCTCAAGGTGTTTTTTCACACATCTCTTCATTGACATGCAGTTCGTGGAAGCTTGCTTTACTCTCTGTATCGTATGGAAAAATACTGGCAGGTGACTTTTGCGCACCAATTTCGGCAAAGGACACCGGGCGGACACGTGGTAAATGTGGTCTGTTATGGTCAATCTTCCAATGATCTGCCTACAAATACGTCACAATGCTGCAGACACCTTGGGGAAACGACAGAAAGGGCAGACTTACTCCTCTCGCGTTCACAGCCATATAAGGAGACCATGGAAAACAGAGCCTCAAAAATCCTTGTCATTTCCTGGATGCCATCTCATCTTGGTTTTGCCTGAAGCTCACGTTATAGGGCACGCACAGAGAAGATCTTTGTATTTCTGGACACGTCAGAGTGTTTTCTTTCGAACGGTAGCAATTATATGCATAGTCGAGCATCTTTTTGTGACAAAATATCTTGTTTAAAACGGGAACGTTTTTCATCCAAAAATGAAATAGCGCCCCCAGAGCATCAACAGGTTAAGAAACCCTCCTGTTCTCCAGTCATTACCTGTATTAACTGCACCTGTTTGAACTCGTTACCTGTATAAAAGACACCTGTCCACACACTCAATCAAACAGACTCCAACCAGACTCTAACGGCTCAGACACAAGAGGTATGTGGCAGGGTCTACAGTCAAACACAGATTACAAAAAGAAAACCAGCCCAGTCACGGACCAGGATGCCTTGCTCCCAGGAAGACAAAATAACTTTTTTGCCCGCTTTGAGGACAATACAATGCCACTGACACGGCCCGCAACCAAAACATGCGGACTCTCCTTCACTGCAGCCAAGGTGAGTAAAACATTTAAACGTGTTAACCCTCGCAAGGCTGCAGGCTCAGACGGCATCCCCAGCCGCGCCCTCAGAGCATACGCAGACCAGCTGGCTGGTGTGTTTACGGACATATTCAATCAATCCCTATCCCAGTCTGCTGTTCCCACATGCTTCAAGAGGGCCACCATTGTTCCTGTTCCCAAGAAAGCTAAGGTAACTGAGCTAAACGACTACCGCCCCATAGCACTCACTTCCGTCATCATGAAGTGCTTTGAGAGACTAGTCAAGGACCATATCACCTCCACACAACCTGACACCCTTGACCCACTCCAATTTGCTTACCGCCCAAATAGGTCCACAGACGATGCAATCTCAACCACACTGCACACTGCCCTAACCGATCTGGACAAGAGGAATACCTATATGAGAATGCTGTTCATCGACTACAGCTCAGCATTTAACACCATAGTACCCTCCAAACTCGTCATCAAGCTCGAGACCCTGGGTCTCGACTCCGCCCTGTGCAACTGGGTACTGGACTTCCTGACGGGCTGCCCCCAGGTGGTGAGGGTAGGTAACAACATCTCCACCCCGCTGATCCTCAACACTGGGTCCCCACAAGGGTGCGTTCTGAGCCCTCTCCTGTACTCCCTGTTCACCCACGAATGCGTGGCCACGCACGCCTCCAACTCAATCATCAAGTTTGCGGACGACACAACAGTGGTAGGCTTGATTACCAACAACGACGAGACGGCCTACAGGGAGGAGGTGAGGGCCCTCAGAGTGTGGTGTCAGGAAAATAACCTCACACTCAACGTCAACAAAACTAAGGAGATGATTGTGGACTTCAGGAAACAGCAGAGGGAACACCCCCTATCCACATCGATGGAACAGTAGTGGAGAGGGTAGTAAGTTTTAAGTTCCTCGGCGTACACATCACAGACAAACTGAATTGGTCCACCCACAGAGACAGCATAGTGAAGAATGCGCAGCAGCGCCTCTTCAACCTCAGGAGGCTGAAGAAATTCGGCTTGTCACCAAAAGCACTCAGAAACTTCTACAGATGCACAATCGAGAGCATCCTGTCGGGCTGTATCACCGCCTGGTACGGCAACTGCTCCGCCCACAACCGTAAGGCTCTCCAGAGGGTAGTGAGGTCTGCACAACGCATCACCGGGGAAAACTACCTGCCCTCCAGGACACCTACACCACCCGATGTCACAGGAAGGCCATAAAGATCATCAAGGACAACAACCACCCGAGCCCCTGCCTGTTTAAAAAAAGAAAATATTTCACCTTTATTTAACCAGGTAGGCAAGTTGAGAACAAGTTCTCATTTGCAACTGCGGCCTGGCCAAGATAAAGCATAGCAGTGTGAACAGACAACACAGAGTTACACATTGAGTAAACAATAAACAAGTCAATAACACAGTAGAAAAAAAGGGTCTATATACATTGTGTGCAAAAAGGCATGAGGAGGTAGGCAAATAATTACAATTTAGCAGATTAACACTGGAGTGATAAATGATCAGATGGTCATGTACAGGTAGAGATATTGATGTGCAAAAGAGCAGAAAAGTAAAATAAAAACAGTGTGGAGATGAGGTAGGTATAATTGGGTGGGCTATTTACCGATAAGACTATGTACAGCTGCAGCGATCGGTTAGCTGCTCAGATAGCAGATGTTTGAAGTTGGTGAGGGAGATAAAAGTCTCCAACTTCAGCGATTTCTGCAATTCGTTCCAGTCACAGGCAGCAGAAAACTGGAACGAAAGGCGGCCAAATGAGGTGTTGGCTTTAGGGATGATCAGTGAGATACACCTGCTGGAGCGCGTGCTACAGGTGGGTGTTGCCACCGTGACCAGTGAACTGAGATAAGGCGGAGCTTTACCTAGCATGGACTTGTAGATGACCTGGAACCAGTGGGTCTGGCGACAAATATGGAGCGAAGGCCAGCCGACTAGAGCATACAAGTCGCAGTGGTGGGTGGTATAAGGTGCTTTAGTGACAAAACGGATGGCACTGTGATAAACTGCATCCAGTTTGCTGAGTAGTGTTGGAAGCTATTTTGTAGATGACGTCGCCGAAGTCGAGGATCGGTAGGATAGTCAGTTTTACTACGGTAAGTTTGGCGGCATGAGTGAAGGAGGCTTTGTTGCGGAATAGAAAGCCGGTTCTGGATTTGATTTTCGATTGGAGATGTTTGATATGAGTCTGGAAGGAGAGTTTACAGTCAAGCCAGACACCTAGGTACTTATAGATGTCCACATATTCAAGGTCGGAACCATCCAGGGTGGTGATACTAGTCAGGTGTGCAGGTGCAGGCAGCGAACGGTTGAAAAGCATACATTTGGTTTTACGAGCGTTTAAGAGCAGTTGGAGGCCACGGAAGGAGTGTTGTATGGCATTGAAGCTTGTTTGGAGGTTAGATAGCACAGTGTCCAAGGACGGGCCGGAAGTATATAGAATGGTGTCGTCTGCGTAGAGGTGGATCAGGGAATCGCCTGCAGCAAGAGCATCATTGATATATACAGAGAAAAGAGTCGGCCCGAGATTTGAACCCTGTGGCACCCCCATAGAGACTGCCAGAGGACCGGACAGCATGCCCTCCGATTTGACACACTGCACTCTGTCTGCAAAGTAGTTGGTGAACCAGGCAAGGCAGTGACCTGTTTGTTGACTTGGCTTTCGAAGACCTTAGATAGGCAGGGCAGGATGGATATAGGTCTGTAACAGTTTGGGTCCAGAGTGTCTCCCCCTTTGAAGAGGGGGATGACTGTGGCAGCTTTCCAATCCTTGGGGATCTCAGACGATATGAAAGAGAGGTTGAACAGGCTGGTAATAGGGTTTGCGACAATGGCGGCGGATAGTTTCAGAAATAGAGGGTCCAGATTGTCAAGCCCAGCTGATTTGTACGGGTCCAGGTTTTGCAGCTCTTTCAGAACATCTGCTATCTGGATTCGGGTAAAGGAGAACCTGGAGAGGCTTGGGCGAGTAGCTGCGGGGGGGGGGCGGATCTGTTGGCCGTGGTTGGAGTAGCCAGGCGGAAGGCATGGCCAGCCGTTGAGAAATGCTTGTTGAAGTTTTCGATAATCATGGATTTATCGGTGGTGACAGTGTTACCTAGCCTCAGTGCAGTGGGCAGCTGGGAGGAGGTGCTCTTGTTCTCCATGGACTTCACAGTGTCCCAGACCTTTTTGGAGTTACAGGATGCAAATGTCTGCCTGAAGAAACTGGCCTTAGCTTTCCTGACTGACTGAGTGTATTGGTTCCTGACTTCCCTGAACAGTTGCATATCATGGGGACTATTCGATGCTATTGCAGTTTGCCACAGGATGTTTTTGTGCTGGTCGAGGGTAGTCAGGTCTGGAGTGAACCAAGGGCTATATCTGTTCTTAGTTCTGCATTTTTTGAACGGAGCATGCTTATCTAAAATGGTGAGGAAGTTACTTTTAAAGAATAACCAGGCATCCTCAACTGACGGGATGAGGTCAATGTCATTCCAGGATACCCGGGCCAGGTCGATTAGAAAGGCCTGCTCACAGAAGTGTTTTAGGGAGTGTTTGACAGTGATGAGGGGTGGTCGTTTGACTGTGGCTCCGTGGCGGATGCAGGCAACGAGGCAGTGATCGCTGAGATCCTGATTGAAGACGGCGGAGGTGTATTTGGAGGGCCAGTTGGTCAGGATGACATCTATGAGGGTGCCCTTGTTTAGAGATTTAGGGTTGTATCTGGTGGGTTCCTTGATGATTTGTGTGAGATTGATGGCATCTAGCTTAGATTGTAGGACTGCCGGGGTGTTAAGCATATCCCAGTTTAGGTCACCTAACAGAACAAACTCTGAAGCTAGATGGGGGGCGATCAGTTCACAAATGGTGTCCAGGGCACAGCTGGGAGCTGAGGGAGGTCGGTAGCAGGCGGCAACAGTGAGAGACTTATTTCTGGAGAGAGTAATTTTTAAGATTAGTAGTTCGAACTGTTTGGGTATGGACCTGGAAAGTATGACATTACTTTGCAGGCTCTCTCTGCAGTAGACTCCTCCCCCTTTGGCAGTTCTATCTTGACAAAATTTTTTATAGTTGGGTATGGAAATCTCAGACTTTTTAGTGCCCTTCCTGAGCCAGGATTCAGACACGGCAAGGACATCAGGGTTAGCAGAGTGTGCTAAAGCAGTGAGTAAAACAAACTTAGGGAGGAGGCTTCTGATGTTGACATGCATAAAACCAAGGCTTTTTCGATGACAGAAGTCAACAAATGAGGGTGCCTGGGGACATGCAGGGCCTGGGTTTACCTCCACATCACCCGCGGAACAGAGGAGGAGTAGTATGAGGGTGCGGCTAAAGGCTATCAAAACTGGTCGCCTAGAGCGGTGGGGACAGAGAATAAAAGGGGCAGATTTCTGGGCATGGTAGAATATATTCAGGGCATAATGCGCAGACAGGGGTATGGTGGGGTGCGGGTACAGCGGAGGTAAGACCAGGCACTGGGTGATGATGAGAGAGGTTGCATCTCTGGACATGCTGGTTGTAATGAGTGAGGTCACTGCATGTGTGGGAGGTGGGACAAAGGGGGTGCCAGGGGTATGAAGAGTGGAACTAGGGGCTCCATTGTAAACTAAGACAATGATAACTAACCTGAACAACAGTATACAAAGCATATTGACATTTGAGAGAGACATATAGGGAAGCATACAGTAATCACAGGTGTTGAATTGGGAGAGCCAGCTAAAACAGGTGAGACAACAACAGCTAATCAGCTAGCACAACAACAGCAGGTAAAATGGCGTTGACTAGGCAGTGAGGGTCGGATTAACTACACACAGAGACTGAGTGCGGCTGGGGCCGACAGATAAAACATAAACAAGCAGAATGGAGTACCGTGATTAATGGACAGTCCAGCATGCATCCGCTATGTAGCCAGGTGATCAGTGTCCAGGGGGCAGCGGTGGATGGGGCAGGGAAGCAGAAGGTGCAGAAGGTAAAGCCGCTAGCAGTGGCTAACCATGGCTAAATAGCTTGTAGCTAGTTAGCTTCTGGAGGTTCTTGAATGTGTTCTAAAAATTAAAAATAACAGCAGATTCCGTATCACATTGGGTGAGGCAGGTTACCGGGAGGTATAATCAAATTAAAAATTGAAAAGAGATTGAAAGTAAATATGGGTCCAGTGAGTGGTTGGGCTGGCTGGGGATGCGGCGATTCAGACAGTTAGCAGGCCTGTGCTAACAGGCTAACAGTTAGTAGGCCGGGGCTAAACAAGCTAGCAGTTAGCAGACAGGGGCTGAGCAAGCTAGCAGTTAGCAGATAGCAAGGGGTTGAGTCTGTTTATGCTTCTTCATGCGGTGACATCGATAGACCGGTCGTGGGTCCTGATATTGTAGCCCAGGAGTATGCTTCGGTGGTAGCACAGGAGCTCTGGCCGGGCTAGCTTCAAGCTCAGTGGATGGAAACGCTAGCCAGGAGTAATCATCCGGGGTTGCGGTTAGCTAGTTAGCTAGTTGTGAAGATCCAGATGAGAATGTTCCGTTTGCGGTGGGAATCCGGGATAAAAATAAAAATAATAGGTCCGTTATGCTCTGGTTAGAGTCGCGTTGTTCGAACTGGCAAGAGCTTTCCGAGCTAAAGGTTAGCTGAAGACCGCTAGCAATGGTTTGCTGACTGATAGCTGGTAGTTAGCTGGCTAGCTTCAGTTTCGGCTAGCTTTCGGTTACTAGTTCACCCCGCTATCGTCCAGAAGGCAAGGTCAGTACACGTGCATCAAAGCTGGGACCAAGAGACTGAAAAACAGCTTCTATCTCAAGGCCATCAGACTGTTAAACAGCCACCACTAACATTGAGTGGCTGCTGCCAACACACTGACTCAACTCCAGCCACTTTAATAATGGAAATTGATGTAAAATATATCACTAGCCACTTTAAACAATGCTACTTAATATAATGTTTACATACCCTACATTATTTATCTCATATGTATACGTATATACTGTACTCTATATCATCTACTGCATCTTTATGTAATACATGTATCACTAGCCACTTTGTTTACATACTCATCTCATATGTATATACTGTACTCGATACCATCTACTGCATCTTGCCTATGCCGCCCTGTATGGGTCCAGTGGTGTTCCTGAAGTTTTGTAGATGAGATGTCCTGTTTCAAGGAGGTCTTTGTTGTTGAGCCTCTCTTTTCTATCCTCACCTGTAGGGGGTCAGGGGTCTTGTTTGTTGCGTCCGTTGGTGTGAAGTGTGATCTTGCCTTTATTTGTGGAAGCCGCTGTTTTCTGTCCAGTCGTGTAGATGTCTTGTGTCTTGGTTGGAGTTCTAGAAGTGCTGTGTCGGGTCTGTTGTAGTGTAGATCTCTGTAGTAGATGTAGAAAAGGTGCCTGGAGTGTCTGTGTCCAGGCCCCCCGACACCCAGGCGTCTGTCCATGGTTAAGTTTTTGTTTGTTAAGGAATCCACAAGGACGATCGTATGCCTTCAAGCTAATGCAGAGAACAGGGGGGAGGGTTGTACTCCGCTTGCTGAATGTGGGAGTCAAGGGGTCCAAGCACAGATCCGCCCAGGTTGTAGAACCCTGTAGTTTCCCACTTTAGTAGATTTGGTTTTGGGGTGCATTGGTTTTAGATGTCTTCATCCTTGGGCTTTCATCAGTTTTAAGTCCAGGTAGGGGATAGTGTTAGGGTGGGGTTAAGAGTGAGGTTAAGGTTAGGGTAAGAGTGAGGTTAAGGTTAGGGTAAGAGTGAGGTTAAGGGTGGGGTTCCTTTCCCAATGGAATACCCCAAATCCTTTGGGGGATTTGAACAAGCAATTTACCAATCATTTTCTCCATGCTCTCCATGCTCTAACCCCTGGGCTATCGTGGCCCAGTGCATAGCATTTATAAGGTTTTTGTAAACTAGACAAAACTGAATTTTAGTTGGGAGGAGATGACACAACACACCAATCCTCAAAACATTTAGATCCTCATATAAAAAAGGATAAATAAATATATATGTTTTTTGCCTCAAAGGGCCATAAGTGCTAATGTTGGCAAACAAATGAGTAAGTGCTAATTGTTGAAGTCAGTGCTTTAGGAGGAGAGGGTAAACATCAAAATGGCCTCCTTTAAATTCAAAAGAGGGAAACGTGAACAGCAGTGCTTGGTTTGGTTTCGTTCCTGTATTGAATACAGATTGCCCCGTCTACAATTTGATCAATTATTAACATTTAAAAATACCTAATGTTGTATTACAAAAGTAGTTTGATATATTTTGGCAAAGTTTATAGGCAACTTTTGAAATATTTTGTAGTGACGTTGTGTTTTGGTAAGCTGTTTTTTTCTGGATCAAACGCGCTTTATAAATGGACATTTTTGATATATATGTACGGAATTAATCGGACAAAATAACCAATTGTGATGTTTATGGGACATATCGGAGTGCCAACAAAAGAAGCTTGTCAAAGGTAATGCATATTTTATATTTTATGTCAGCATTTTGTGTAGCGCCTGCTACGCTAGCTCCTTTGTTCACTGCTGGTGCAGATGGGTGCATGCTATCAGATAATAGCTTCTTATGCTTTCGACCGAAAAGCATTTTAAAAATCTGACATGTTGGCTGGATTCACAACGAGTGTAGCTTTAATTGAGTATCTTACATGTGTGATTTAATGAAAGTTTGAATTTTATAGCATTTTATTTGAATTATGGCGCTCTGCATTTCCCCTGGCAATTGGCCAGTTGAGACGCTAGCGTCTCCCCTATCCATAAGAGGTTCTTAAGGTATAGGGGGCAGCATTTTCACTTTTGGATAAATAGCGTGCCCAATTTCAACTTCCTGCTACTCATGCCAAGAATATAAGATATGCATATTATTAGTAGATTTGGATAGAAAACACTCTGAAGTTTCTAATACTGTTTGAATAATGTAGTATAACAGAACTTATGGAGCAGGCAAAACCTTGAGGACTAACCATTCAGAATGTTTTTTTAAGGTCTCTGTCTCTTCAGTGAGATCTCATTGGCAAACGATATTTCTTAGGAACTTGTTTCCAGCTTCCACTGGATGTCACCGTCTTTGGAATTTGGTTGAGGTTATTAATTTGTGCAATGAAGAAGTAGTGCCAACTTGGAACTGCGTAACACTGTTAACAGAGTTGCGCAATACCTTAAAGTTAGTGTTAGTTTCCTCTCGTCCTCTATTGAAAACAGATCGACCCGTCTTCAATTGGATCGATTATTAAGCCAAGTGTATTCCTCCTCAGATATAACAATTTTGCAATCCCCAAAGCTATAGTTCGTTTTGTGGCTTGCAACGGACATCTGATAACCTACACTTTCCGGGGTTACTTCAGTAAAATCCCTCTCACTGAACATGGTGACTGGGGATCGTCGAGTGCCATTAAATATGGCAAACCGGCTGGACATGAGAGCCACAAACCTACGTCTGTCAGAGCAGGTGGCTCGGACCTCCAGCCTACTGAGAACCGAAGGAATAACTTACTTAGCTCAACAAACCGGCTTAACTCCGCAGCGCTGAGCACCTCGTCCATGCAGAGTTTGCAAAATTCTTCCCTGTGCGTTTGCCTGGCTCTTCAATTTCCAGTTCATGAGGGTTGCCTAATCGCACATATGAAGTTTTGGAAATATCTGACTTTTTTAACCCTTCGAAGCAGCCCCTATGACACCAATTAGGGCACTTACGGTTGGCACAGGAAGCTAAAAGTAAACACATATCCTCATTGGGGTATGCTTGTACAGAATTCTGAGTTTTAAGTCTTTACGTTAAGAACTGACTGATTTACACAGGGGAGAATGCACTATCAAACATTAGGTTGGGTATGGAAAAACACTTTTAGGGTGATTTTAACCACTTCTGGTTGCTTCAGGAAGCTTAGAATCGACACAGGTACACCCCATACTGGCCTGATGGACTGTCATTGAAGACAGGTTCATAAGGCATTCATAACCCACATTGGCTTCAGGTTGACTTTAGAGGAGCAGGCAATGTATTCCTATGGGGAGAGAAGTCATTGTAAACTGTGAGATGAAAAAAACCTGTTTTCACTGTTACGGGTTAATGCCAGACGGTCAAGTTTAGGCTTGCACAGATCGGGAGGACCTCAGAAACGTACCTGAGGTCGAATTGTGCTTCTCACCCTAACGGTTCTCTCACTGTCACCCAAAAGCAAATTAAATTTAGGTCCAGGCTTCATTTTGGGCCTTCTTTTTTTCACGGTCGCTGAGCTCAGAGCGAGCTACGGGCAAGCGGGCATCTCGTTGAACTCGGCACGGCCTTGAGAATATGGAAATGCCATTGCAGGCTCTGTGTCTTTAAGCACCGCACTTGTCACTCCATCCTTGCTGTGTGTGTGTGTGTGTGTTTGTGTGTGTGTGAGCTTTTCTTTGACATCTGTTGGGAGAAATGACTGATTTCCAGTTCACGAGGGTTGCCAAATCACACATATGAAGTTTAGAAAAGATCTGACCTTTTTAACACTTCGAAACAGACACTTTGACCCCAATTAAAGGCACTTCCGGTTGGCACAGGAAGCTAAAAGTAAACACATATCCTCATTGGGGTAGGCTTTTACAGAATCCTGAGTTTAAAATCTTTACATTAAGAACTGACTGATTCACACAGGGTTGAATGCACTATTTCTCACAAACTGCAGGTTGGGTATGGCAAAACAGCTCTAGGAAGCTTAGAATCGACACAGGTAGACCTCATAGTGGCCTGATGGTCTGTCATTGAAGACAGGTTCATAAGACATTCATAACGCACATAGGCTTCAGGTTGAATTTAGGGGAACATGCAATGTATTCCTATGGGGAGAGATGTCATTGTTATCTGTGAGATGAAAAAAACAGTTTTTACTGTTAAGGGTTAAAAACTTGTTAAGGATAGGGGGCTGTATTTCCCCTTTGGATGAATTGCGTGCCCATAGTGAACTGCATCAAAATCTGTCCTAATTTGCTAATATATGCATATTATAATTAATATTGAATAGAAAACACTCTAACGTTTCTAAAACCGTTTGAATTATGTCTGTGAGTATAACAGAACTCACAGGGCAGGCAATCTTGCAAACTAGTTTTGAAATCCTGAAAGTTGGGGCAACTTTGACGTCATCGTCCCCTCCCTTCCCAACAAGTTATGGATCTGGAAACACTTGCTATGTCTTCCACTAGATGTCCTCATTCAGTAGAAAGTGTAATGGAGCATTTACTGTGAACTTTGACCTAATCGGAAGGAAAGTGCTACAGTGTCGCAAAAGATTCATGTGCTTGAAGTAGAGTATGCTTTGGAGTGCTTCATCTGTTCCAATCAGCCCGAGATGAACTAGGATGTCCCGGTTGGAATGCTATTTGTTTTGTACGTTTAGAACATACTGAAGATTGATTCTATACTTAGTTTGACCAGTTTCGTCGACCTGTAATATGTAATTTGGAAGTTTTGATGCAAAATTATCCTGGACCAGAAGTCATTTTTTGGGCATTTGAGCCGAAAGTGGTAGCAGATGCTGCTACATGGACACTAGAATTGAACATTATGAAACAAAACAATTTATTGTTGAAGTAGGACTCCTTGCACTACATTCTGATCGAAGACCATCAAAGGTAATGGAATATTTATGTTGTAATTTTGTACTTCTGTTGACTCCAACATAGCGGAGAAATATTGTTACGTCTGAGCGCTGTCTCAGATTATTGCAATGTTAGGCTTGTTCCGTAACGTAAAAAAAAATGTGACACAGCGGTTGCATTAAGAACCAGTGTATCTTTTTAATTATATGTAGAACATGTATCTTTAGTCAAAGTTTATGATGAATATTTCTGTTATCTGGTGTAGCTTTCTATAATTCCTCAGGACATTTTGGAGAATTTTCTGAACATGGCGTCAATGTAAACCGAGATTTATGGATATAAAATGCATATTGTTGAACAAAACATAAATGTACTCTGTAACATGTCATATGACTGTCATCTGATGAAGATTTTCAAGAGGTTAGTGAATGATTTTTAAAAAATCCAGCTGTTTGTCATTTTATCTTTTGTGGTACAAAATGGCTACGTTTTCTCTTTGTTTTGCTGGTGGTCTAACATAAATATATGCTGTGTTTTCGCGGTAAAACATTTAAAAAATCTGACACGCTGTGTAGATGAACAAGGTGTTTATCTTTCATTTGAGGTATTGGACTTGTTAATGTGTGGAGGTTAAATATTTCTAAGAATAGTTTTGCATTCCCTGTGCCACCGTTTCAGCTGAACAGGGGGGTGTAGTTCCTGTAGGGGAACCCATAGGCTTTGCCACATGGTCAAGGTTAGGCTTGCACAGATCCGGAGGACCTTAGGAACATTCCTGTGGTTGAATTGTTCTTCTTAACCTAACGGTTCCGCCGCTGTCCCCCAAAAGCCCCTGAAATTTGGGACCAGGCTTAATTTTGAGCCTGCTTTTTTCACGGTTGCTGCACTCAGAACGAGCTACGGTCAAGTGGGGCTGTCTCGCTGAACTCAGCATGGTCTGGAGACTATGGTGATGCCATTTTTAGTGTTGATTTCAGAATGCCATTTTGGTGATGGTCCTTCACTGTTTAAACATATTGCAAATGTACAAAAGTCAACTAGCAAGTCAGTGTCCATCAGTCAATTAGATATCATTCTGACACCAAACTGATACAATCTGACACCACACCCACTTTTTCCAACTCGTTTAGAAGCCAACTATCACATATGTCAGAGCAGGCACATATTTCACAGCGCCTTCAGTTAAAAACCTAAAATATGTAAAACACGTAGTTACATTCTAGCTGCGGGTCCAATTCTGACATTATGTGTAGACCTATATGAGGCGACCCCGAATCCCGAGTTTCGGCTCGATAGGTCATTCAGTGCCCGAACAAGACCTTAATTGGTGCTGAAAATCCACTTTTTTCCCATGCCTTACTAATGGGTCCTTGAATGAGCTATCGGACAGAGATGTTTGGTTCTGTCTCTATGGGCCAAGCCGGTTTAAATAGACCTAGTCTTGTGTCTCTGGGACTTTTCTAAATGTTGTCATTTTCGTAATTGTCCAAATGAATTGAAGTCATTGCAAATTTACGAGGCTCTATCTCGGTCCAAGAACCTTCTAGAGCCACATAACTCACCACACACTATCAACCTGGTCTAGAACAGGTTTAAGTTTCAGAACTCTAGGTTTGATGGTTCTTTTATAGTTCGAACAAAGGTAACTATTGCAGGCACTGTCTGTCTCTACGCACCACACTACATCCCTCCATCCTAGCTTTGTCTGTGTGATTTATTTTTCCTTTGAATTTTATGGGAAAAATGACTGATTTACAGTTCATGGGGTTGTCTAATCACACATATGAAGTTTTGAAAAGATCTGATTTTTTTAACCCTTGAAACTGTGACACCAATTATGGCACTTCCGGTTGGCACAGGAAGCTATAAATAAACACATATCCTCATTTGGGGTATGCTTTTACAGAATCCTGAGTTTTAAGTCTTTAAGTTGAGAATTGGCTGATTTACACAGGGTTGAATAATGCACTATTTTTCTCAAACTGCATGTGGGTGTGTACAAAACACTTTTGGGTTGTTTTAACCACTTCCGGTTGCTTCAGGAAGCTTAGAATTGACACAGGTAGACCTCATAGTGGTCTGATGTATTTTCATCGAGACAGGTTCATACGGCATTCATAACCCATATAGACCCCAGGTTGTATTTAGGGGTGCAGTCAATGTATTCCTATGGGGAGAGAAGTCAATGCAAACTGTTTGATGTAAACATCAATGCCACACAGTCAAGGTTTTGCACAGATTGGAGGACCTCAGGAACAGTCCTGTGTTTGAATTGTGCTTCTAAACCTAATGGTTCTCTCGCTGTCACCCATAAGCAAATTAAATTTGGGCAGGCTTCATTTGGGTCTATTTTTCTCATGGTCGCTGCGCTCAGACCGAGCGAGCTACGGTCAAGCGGGGCATCTTGTTGAACTCTGCACGGCCTTGAGATTATGGTAATGCCATTGCAGGCTCTCATGTCTTTAAACACCGCGCTTTGTCACTCCATCCTTTCTTGCTGTGTGTGTGTGTGAGAGACCTTTTCTTTGACATCTGTTGGGAGAAATGGCTGATTTTACAGTTCATGAGGGTTGCCTAATCACATAAGAAGTTTTGAAAAGATCTGACCTTTTTAACCCTTGGAAACAGCACTATGACACCAATTTAAGGCACTTCCGGTTGGCACAGGAAGCTATAAATAAACACATCCTTGGGGTATGCCTTTACAGAATCCTGAGTTTTAAGTCTTTACGTTAAGAATTGAGTTATTTACGGAGGGTTTAGTGAGTGTGTGTTATTTCAGAAAATCACAGAAAATCACAGAAATGAGCAGAGCTGAAACACACTTTAAAAATATTTGTATGAACACCCTGCAACTGGATCTGTAACATTGAAAAAAAAAACACCTATATCTGAACATAATCTGGTCATATACGATTTTTTAAATATAGATAAATTGATTTTTTTTACATTGCTACGATTTCTATTATATTGACAGATAGATAAATGGCTGGTTCTTTTTTTGACAGACCAGTAGATCCATTTGCTGACGTGAAGCAGTAAAATTATTGCTATATATTCGTATTTGATCCTGGATTAATCCCAGAAAAATGGCTATAACTCAAAATCCATTTGAGGCCTGGACGCCATCTTGTTGATAGACCAGGGCCAACTGCCTATTATGACCAAACCTCTGCTCACCAAGTTTTGACAGACCAGAAGTCTTTCTCGTTTATGGAGAAAAGGCCACGTCTCATTGATTGGTGATGTTTTGTATTAATTTGCAATATGATTCTGTCTCATTATGACAGACCAGCCCTCTTGTGGGATATGACAGACCGGGACTACTATCTCTATTAAAAATGACCAAAATTAGTCATTTTATAAACGGAAACCGAATGTCCAGCTAGATTTGTTTATATACTTGACCCAGGAAGATCTGGTCTATTATAAAATGACAGACCACGGATATACTGTCTCTATTATACCAGACCAGCTAGAATGTCTAGATTATATTATGACAGACCAAATCTACTGGTCTGTTCTATTATATAATGAGAGACAGTAGATCTCTGCTTGTCGGTGGTAATATTATGACAGAGACTACTGTAGATATAGCTGGTCTGTCATATTATAATATGACAGACCAGTAGATATAGCAGGTCTGTCATATTATAATATGACAGACTCTAGATGTACTGGTCTGTCATAATATAGTACAGCAGTAGATCTACTGCTGGTCTGTCAAAATATAATAGAGACATTATGACAGACCAGCTGGTCTCTGTCTCATATTATAATATGACAGACCAGTAGATCTAGCTGGTCTGTCATAATATAATAGAGACAGCTAGATCTACTGTCTCTGACAGACCAGTCTGTCATAATATATAATAGAGACAGTATTATGACAGACTAGCTGATCTGTCATATTATAATGAGACAGTAGATCTAGCTGGTCTGTCATATTATATATCTATTGAGATAGTATGACAGATCTAGATGGTCTGTCTAATTATATTATGAGACCAGTAGATCTAGATTATATTATGACAGACCAGTAGATCTAGCTGGTCTGTTATAATATAGATAGAGACAATATTATCGAGCTGGTCTGTCATAATATTATAGAGACAGTAGATCTTGCTGGTCTGTCATATATATAGACCTAGATCACTGTCTGTGTCTAATAATATACAGACCAGCTGGTCTGTCTATTATAATAGAGATAGACAGTAGATCGATGCTGGTCTGTCATAATATAATATGACAGACAGTAGATCTAGCTGGTCTGTCTGTCTAATATAATAGAGACAATAGATCAAGCTGGTCTGTCATAATAGAATAGAGACAGTAGATCTATCTGGTCTGTCATTATACAATAGAGACAGTAGATCTAGCTGGTCTGTGATATTATAATAGAAACAGTAGAATAATCTGGTCTGTCATATTATAATAGAGACAATAGATCTTGCTGGTCTTTCATTATACAATAGAGACAGTAGATCTACTGGTCTGTCATAATATAATAGAGACTAGTCTAGATCTGCTGGTCTGTTATATTATAATAGAGACAGTAGATCTACTGTGTCTATGTCATTATGACAGACCAGTAGATCTAGCTCTGTCTCTATATATTATGACAGACCAGCTAGATCTACTGTGTCTATTATATTATGACAGATCAGCTAGATCTACTGTCTCTAATATATTATGACAGACCAGCTAGATCTACTGTCTCTATTATATTATGACAGACCAGTAGATCTACTGGTCTGTATTATATTATGACAGACCAGCTAGATCTACTGTCTATTATATTATGACAGACCAGCTAGATCTACTGTCTCTATTATATTATGACAGACCAGCTAGATCTACTGTCTGTCTATTATATTATGACAGACCAGCTAGATCTACTGTCTCTATTATATTATGACAGACCAGCTAGATCTACTACTGTCTCTATTATATTATAGACAGACCAGACTAGATCTACTGTCTCTATTATATTATGACAGACCAGCTAGATCTACTGTCTCTATTATATTATGACAGACCAGCTAGATCTACTTATGACAGACCAGCTAGATCTATATATATATTATGACAGACCAGATCTAGATCTACTCTCTACTGTCTCTATTATATTATGACAGACCAGCTAGATCTACTGTCTCTATTATATTATGACAGACCAGCTAGATCTACTGTCTCTATTATATTATGACAGACCAGCTAGATCTACTGTCTCTATTATATTATGACAGACCAGCTAGATCTACTGTCTCTATTATATTATGACAGACCAGCTAGATCTACTGTCTCTATTATATTATGACAGACCAGCTAGATCTACTGTCTCTATTATATTATGACAGACCATACCAGCTAGATCTACTGTCTCTATTATATTATGACAGACCAGCTAGATCCAGATATGACTACTGTCTCTATTATATTATGACAGACCAGCTAGATCTACTGTCTCTATTATATTATGACAGACCAGCTAGATCTACTGTCTCTATTATATTATGACAGACCAGCTAGATCTATTGTCTCTATTATAATATGACAGACCAGGTAGATATACTGTCTCTATTATATTATGACAGACCAGCTAGATCTACTGTGTCTATTATATTATGACAGACCAGCTAGATCTACTGTCTCTATTATATTATGACAGACCAGCTAGATCTATTGTCTCTATTATAATATGACAGACCAGGTAGATATACTGTCTCTATTATATTATGACAGACCAGCTAGATCTACTGAGTCTATTATATTATGACAGACCAGCTAGATCTACTGTCTCTATTATATTATGACAGACCAGCTAGATCTACTGTCTCTATTATATTATGACAGACCAGCTAGATCTACTGTCTCTATTATATTATGACAGACCAGCTAGATCTACTGTCTCTATTATATTATGACAGACCAGCTAGATCTACTGTCTCTATTATATTATGACAGACCAGCTAGATCTACTGTCTCTATTATATTATGACAGACCAGCTAGATACTGTCTCTATTATATTATGACAGACCAGCTAGATCTAGATATGACAGACCAGCTAGATCTCTGTCTCTATATTATGACAGACCAGCTAGATCTACTGTCTCTATTATATTATGACAGACCAGCTAGATACTGTCTCTATTATATTATGACAGACCAGCTAGATATTATATTATGACAGACCAGCTAGATCTACTGTCTCTATTATATTATGACAGACCAGCTAGATCTACTGTCTCTATTATATTATGACAGACAGGCTAGATATACTGTCTCTATGTTATGACAGACCAGCTAGATCTACTGTCTCTATGTCTCTATTATATTATGACAGACCTAGATCTACTGTCTCTATTATATTATGACAGACCAGCTAGATCTACTGTCTCTATTATATTATGACAGACCAGCTAGATCTACTGTCTCTATTATATTATGACAGACCAGCTAGATATACTGTCTCTATTATATTATGACAGACCAGCTAGATCTACTGTCTCTATTATATTATGACAGACCAGCTAGATCTACTGTCTCTATTATATTATGACAGACCAGCTAGATCTACTGTCTCTATTATATTATGACAGACCAGCTAGATCTACTGTCTCTATTATATTATGACAGACCAGCTAGATCTACTGTCTCTATTATATTATGACAGACCAGCTAGATCTACTGTCTCTATTATATTATGACAGACCAGCTAGATCTACTGTCTCTATTATATTATGACAGACCAGCTAGATCTACTGTCTCTATTATATTATGACAGACCAGCTAGATCTACTGTCTCTATTATATTATGACAGACCAGCTAGATCTACTGTCTCTATTATTATGACAGACCAGCTAGATCTACTGTCTCTATTATATTATGACAGACCAGCTAGATCTATTGTCTCTATTATATTATGACAGACCAGGTAGATATACTGTCTCTATTATATTATGACAGACCAGCTAGATCTACTGTGTCTATTATATTATGACAGACCAGCTAGATCTACTGTCTCTATTATATTATGACAGACCAGCTAGATCTACTGTCTCTATTATATTATGACAGACCAGCTAGATCTACTGTCTCTATTATATTATGACAGACCAGCTAGATATACTGTATCTATTATATTATGACAGACCAGCTAGATCTCTTTATTATATTATGACAGACCAGCTAGATCTACTGTCTCTATTATATTAAGACAGACCAGCTAGATCTACTGTTTCTATTATATTATGACAGACCAGCTAAATCTACTGTCTCTATTTTATTATGACAGACCAGCTAGATCTACTGTCTCTATTATATTATGACAGACCAGCTAGATCTACTGTCTCTATTATATTATGACAGACCAGCTACTACTGTCTCTATTATATTATGACAGACCAGCTAGATCTACTGTCTCTATCTATTATATTATGACAGACCAGCTAGATCTACTGTCTCTATTATATTATGACAGACCAGCTAGATCTACTGTCTCTATTATATTATGACAGACCAGCTAGATCTACTGTCTCTATTATATTATGACAGACCAGCTAGATCTACTGTCTCTATTATATTATGACAGACCAGCTAGATCTACTGTCTCTATTATATTATGACAGACCAGCTAGATCTACTGTCTCTATTATATTATGACAGACCAGCTAGATCTACTGTCTCTATTATATTATGACAGACCAGCTAGATCTACTGTCTCTATTATATTATGACAGACCAGCTAGATCTACTGTCTCTATTATATTATGACAGACCAGCTAGATCTACTGTCTCTATTATATTATGACAGACCAGCTAGATCTACTGTCTCTATTATATTATGACAGACCACCAGATCTACTGTCTCTATTATATTATGACAGACAAGGTAGATATACTGTCTCTATTATATTATGACAGACCAGCTAGATCTACTGTGTCTATTATATTATGACAGACCAGCTAGATCTACTGTGTCTATTATATTATGACAGACCAGCTAGATCTACTGTCTCTATTATATTATGACAGACCAGCTAGATCTACTGTCTCTATTATATTATCTAGATCTACTGTCTCTATATATTATGACAGACCAGCTAGATCTACTGTCTCTATTATATTATGACAGACCAGCTAGATCTACTGTCTCTATTATATTATGACAGACCAGCTAGATCTACTGTCTCTATTATATTATGACAGACCAGCTAGATCTACTGTCTCTATTATATTATGACAGACCAGCTAGATCTACTGTCTCTATTATATTATGACAGACCAGCTAGATCTACTGTCTCTATTATATTATGACAGACCAGCTAGATCTATTGTCTCTATTATAATATGACAGACCAGGTAGATATACTGTCTCTATTATATTATGACAGACCAGCTAGATCTACTGTGTCTATTATATTATGACAGACCAGCTAGATCTACTGTCTCTATTATATTATGACAGACCAGCTAGATCTACTGTCTCTATTATATTATGACAGACCAGGTAGATATACTGTCTCTATTATATTATGACAGACCAGCTAGATCTACTGTGTCTCTATTATATTATGACAGACCAGCTAGATCTACTGTCTCTATTATATTATGACAGACCAGCTAGATCTACTGTCTCTATTATATTATGACAGACCAGCTAGATCTACTGTCTCTATTATATTATGACAGACCAGCTAGATCTACTGTCTCTATTATATTATGACAGACCAGCTAGATCTACTGTCTCTATTATATTATGACAGACCAGCTAGATCTACTGTCTCTATTATATTATGACAGACCAGCTAGATCTACTGTCTCTATTATATTATGACAGACCAGCTAGATCTACTGTCTCTATTATATTATGACAGACCAGCTAGATCTACTGTCTCTATTATATTATGACAGACCAGCTAGATCTACTGTCTCTATTATATTATGACAGACCAGCTAGATCTACTGTCTCTATTATATTATGACAGACCAGCTAGATCTACTGTCTCTATTATATTATGACAGACCAGCTAGATCTACTGTCTCTATTATATTATGACAGACCAGCTCGATCTACTGTGTCTATTATATTATGACAGACCAGCTAGATCTACTGTCTCTATTATATTATGACAGACCAGCTAGATCTACTGTCTCTATTATATTATGACAGACCAGCTAGATCTACTGTCTCTATTATATTATGACAGACCAGCTAGATCTACTGTCTCTATTATATTATGACAGACCAGCTAGATCTACTGAGTCTATTATATTATGACAGACCAGCTAGATCTACTGTGTCTATTATATTATGACAGACCAGCTAGATCTACTGTCTCTATTATATTATGACAGACCAGCTAATGTCTCTATTATATTATGACAGACCAGCTAGATCTACTGTGTCTATTATATTATGACAGACCAGCTAGATCTACTGTCTCTATTATATTATGACAGACCAGCTAGATCTATTGTCTCTATTATAATATGACAGACCAGCTAGATCTACTGTCTCTATTATATTATGACAGACCAGCTAGATCTACTGTCTCTATTATATTATGACAGACCAGCTAGATCTACTGTCTCTATTATATTATGACAGACCAGCTAGATCTACTGTCTCTATTATAGACAGACCAGCTAGATCTGTCTCTATTATATTATGATTATATCTATGATTAGATTAGCTAGATCTACTGAGTCTATTATATTATGACAGACCAGCTAGATCTACTGTCTCTATTATATTATGACAGACCAGCTAGATCTACTGTCTCTATTATATTATGACAGACCAGCTAGATCTACTGTGTCTATTATATTATGACAGACCAGCTAGATCTACTGTCTCTATTATATTATGACAGACCAGCTAGATCTACTGTCTCTATTATATTATGACAGACCAGCTAGATCTACTGTCTCTATTATATTATGACAGACCAGCTAGATCTACTGTCTCTATTATATTATGACAGACCAGCTAGATCTACTGTCTCTATTATATTATGACAGACCAGCTAGATCTACTGTCTCTATTATATTATGACAGACCAGCTAGATCTACTGTCTCTATTATATTATATGATCTAGACTCTATTATATTAGCTACATCTACTGTCTCTATTATATTATGACAGACCAGCTAGATCTACTGTCTCTATTATATTACGACAGATCAGCTGGATCTACTGTCTCTATTTTATTATGACAGACCAGCTAGATCTACTGTCTCTGTGTCTCTATTTTACTATGACAGACCAGCTAGATCTACTGTCTCTATTATATTATGACAGACCAGCAAGATCTACTGTCACTATTGTATTATGAAAGACCAGCTAGATCTACTGTCTCTATTATATTATGACAGACCAGCTAGATCTACTGTCTCTATTATATTATGACAGACCAGCTAGATCTACTGTCTCTATTATATTATGACAGACCAGCTAGATCTACTGTCTCTATTATATTATGACAGACCAGCTAGATCTGTCTCTATTATATTATGACAGACCAGCTAGATCTACTGTCTCTATTATATTATGACAGACCAGGTAGATCTACTGTCTCTATTATATTATGACAGACCAGCTAGATCTACTGTGTCTATTATATTATGACAGACCAGCTAGATCTACTGTCTCTATTATATTATGACAGACCAGGTAGATATACTGTACTGTGTCTATTATATTATGACAGACCAGCTTGATCTACTATGACAGACCAGCTAGATCTACTGTCTCTATTATATTATGACAGACCAGCTAGATCTACTGTCTCTATTATATTATGACAGACCAGCTAGATCTACTGTCTCTATTATATTATGACAGACCAGCTAGATCTACTGTCTCTATTATATTATGACAGACCAGCTAGATCTACTGTCTCTATTATATTATGACAGACCAGCTAGATCTACTGTCTCTATTATATTATGACAGACCAGCTAGATCTACTGTCTCTATTATATTATGACAGACCAGCTAGATCTACTGTCTCTATTATATTATGACAGACCAGCTAGATCTACTGTCTCTATTATATTATGACAGACCAGCTAGATCTACTGTCTCTATGTCTCTATTATATTATGACAGACCAGCTAGATCTACTGTCTCTATTATATTATGACAGACCAGGTAGATCTACTGTCTCTATTATATTATGACAGACCAGCTAGATCTACTGTGTCTATTATATTATGACAGACCAGCTAGATCTACTGTCTCTATTATATTATGACAGACCAGCTAGATCTACTGTCTCTATTATATTATGACAGACCAGCTAGATCTACTGTCTCTATTATATTATGACAGACCAGCTAGATCTACTGTCTCTATTATATATATGACAGACCAGCTAGATCTACTGTCTCTATTATATTATGACAGACCAGCTAGATCTACTGTCTCTATTATATTATGACAGACCAGCTAGATATACTGTCTCTATTATATTATGACAGACCAGCTAGATCTACTGTCTCTATTATATTATGACAGACCAGCTAGATCTACTGTCTCTATTATATTATGACAGACCAGCTAGATCTACTGTGTCTATTATATTATGACAGACCAGCTAGATCTACTGTCTCTATTATATTATGACAGACCAGGTAGATCTACTGTCTCTATTATATTATGACAGACCAGCTAGATCTACTGTCTCTATTATATTATGACAGACCAGCTAGATCTACTGTCTCTATTATATTATGACAGACCAGCTAGATCTACTGTCTCTATTATATTATGACAGACCAGCTAGATCTACTGTCTCTATTATATTATGACAGACCAGCTAGATCTACTGTCTCTATTATATTATGACAGACCAGCTAGATCTACTGTCTCTATTATATTATGACAGACCAGCTAGATCTACTGTCTCTATTATATTATGACAGACCAGCTAGATCTACTGTCTCTATTATATTATGACAGACCAGCTAGATCTACTGTCTCTATTATATTATGACAGACCAGCTAGATCTACTGTCTATTATATTATGACAGACCAGCTAGATCTACTGTCTCTATTATATTATGACAGACCAGCTAGATCTACTGTCTCTATTATATTATGACAGACCAGCTAGATCTACTGTCTCTATTATATTATGACAGACCAGCTCGATCTACTGTGACAGACCAGCTCGTCTCTATTATATTATGACAGATGAGCTCGATCTACTGTGTCTATTATATTTTGACAGACCAGGTAGATCTACTGTCTCTATTATATTATGACAGACCATAGATCTACTCATTATATTATGACAGACCATAGATCTACTGACCAGCTAGATCTACTGTCTATTATATTATGACAGACCAGCTAGATCTACTGTCTCTATTATATTATGACAGACCAGCTAGATATACAGTCTCTCTACTGTCTCTATTATATTATGACAGACCAGCTAGATCTGTCTCTATTATATTATGACAGACCAGCTAGATCTACTGTCTCTATTATATTATGACAGACCAGCTAGATCTACTGTCTCTATTATATTATGACAGACCAGCTAGATCTACTGTCTCTATTATATTATGACAGACCAGCTAGATCTACTGTCTCTATTATATTATGACAGACCAGCTAGATCTACTGTCTCTATTATATTATGACAGACCAGCTAGATCTACTGTCTCTATTATATTATGACAGACCAGCTAGATCTACTGTCTCTATTATATTATGACAGTCCAGCTAGATATACTGTCTCTATTATATTATGACAGACAGGCTAGATATACTGTCTCTATGTTATGACAGACCAGCTAGATCTACTGTCTCTATGTTATGACAGACCAGCTAGATCTACTGTCTCTATGTCTCTATTATATTATGACAGACCAGCTAGATCTACTGTCTCTATTATATTATGACAGACCAGCTAGATCTACTGTCTCTATTATATTATGACAGACCAGCTAGATCTACTGTCTCTATTATATTATGACAGACCAGCTAGATCTACTGTCTCTATTATATTATGACAGACCAGCTAGATCTACTGTCTCTATTATATTATGACAGACCAGCTAGATCTACTGTCTCTATTATATTATGACAGACCAGCTAGATCTACTGTCTCTATTATATTATGACAGACCAGCTAGATCTACTGTCTCTATTATATTGTAGATCTATTATTATTATGACAGACAGACCAGCTAGATCTACTGTCTCTATTATATTATGACAGACCAGGTAGATATACTGTCTCTATTATATTATGACAGACCAGCTAGATCTACTGTGTCTATTATATTATGACAGACCAGCTAGATCTACTGTCTCTATTATATTATGACAGACCAGCTAGATCTACTGTCTCTATTATATATGACAGACCAGTCAGATATACTGTCTCTATTATATTATGACAGACCAGCTAGATCTACTCTCTATTATATTATGACAGACCAGCTAGATCTACTGTCTCTATTATATTATGACAGACCAGCTAGATCTACTGTCTCTATTATATTATGACAGACCAGCTAGATCCACTGTCTCTATTCTATTATGACAGACCAGCTAGATCTACTGTCTCTATTATATTATGACAGACCAGCTAGATCTACTGTCTCTATTATATTATGACAGACCAGCTAGATCTACTGTCTCTATTATATTATGACAGACCAGCTAGATCTACTGTCTCTATTATATTATGACAGACCAGTAGATCTACTGTCTCTATTATATTATGACAGACCAGCTAGATCTACTGTCTCTATTATATTATGACAGACCAGCTAGATCTACTGTCTATTATATTATCTACTGTCTCTATATATTATGACAGACCAGCTAGATCTACTGTCTCTATTATATTATGACAGACCAGCTAGATCTACTGTCTCTATTATATTATGACAGACCAGCTAGATCTACTGTCTCTATTATATTATGACAGACCAGCTAGATCTATCTTTATTGTATTATGACAGACCAGCTAGATCTACTGTCTCTATTATATTATGACAGACCAGCTAGATCTACTGTCTCTATTATATTATGACAGACCAGCTAGATCTACTGTCTACTGTCTATTATATTATGACAGACCAGACAGATGACAGACCAGCTAGATCTACTGTCTCTATTATATTATGACAGACCAGCTAGATCTACTGTCTCTATTATATTATGACAGACCAGCTAGATCTACTGTCTCTATTATATTATGACAGACCAGCTAGATCTACTGTCTCTATTATATTATGACAGACCAGCTAGATCTACTGTCTCTATTATATTATGACAGACCAGCTAGATCTACTGTCTCTATTATATTATGACAGACCAGCTAGATCTACTGTCTCTATTATATTATGACAGACCAGCTAGATCTACTGTCTCTATTATATTATGACAGACCAGCTAGATCTACTGTCTCTATTATATTATGACAGACCAGCTAGATCTACTGTCTCTATTATATTATGACAGACCAGCTAGATCTACTGTCTCTATTATATTATGACAGACCAGATAGATCTATTATATTATCTCTATTATATTATGACAGACCAGCTAGATCTACTGTCTCTATTATATTATGACAGACCAGCTAGATCTACTGTCTCTATTATATTATGACAGACCAGCTAGATCTACTGTCTCTATTATATTATGACAGACCAGCTAGATCTACTGTCTCTATTATATTATGACAGACCAGCTAGATCTACTGTCTCTATTATATTATGACAGACCAGCTAGATCTACTGTCTCTATTACATTATGACAGACCAGCTAGATCTACTGTCTCTATTATATTATGACAGACCAGCTAGATCTACTGTCTCTATTATATAATGACAGAGCAGCTCATTCTTGTGTCTCTATTATTTTAAGAAAGACCAGCTAGATCTACTGTCGCTATTATATTATGAACGACCAGCAAGATCTACTGTCTCTATTATTATGACAGACCAGGTAGATCTACTGTCTATTATATTATAACAGACCAGCTAGATCTACTGTCTCTTGTATTATATTATTACTTAAATTGTAGATCTACTGTCTCTATTATATTATGACAGACCAGCTAGATCTACTGTCTCTATTATATTATGACAGACCAGGTAGATCTACTGTCTCTATTATATATGACAGACAGCTAGATCTACTGTCTCTATTATATATGACAGACCAGCTAGATCTACTGTGTCTATTATATTATGACAGACCAGGTAGATCTACTGTCTCTATTATATTATGACAGACCAGATAGATCTACTGTGTCTATTATAATATAATAGAGACAGTATATCTACCTGGTCTGTCATATTATAATAGAGACAATAGATCTAGCTGGTCTGTCATAATATAATAGAGACAGTAGATCTAGCTGGTCTGTCATAATATAATAGAGACAGTAGATCTAGCTGGTCTGTCATAATATAATAGAGACAGTAGATCTAGCTGGTCTGTCATAATATAATAGAGACAGTAGATCTAGCTGGTCTGTCATAATAATAATAGAGACAGTAGATCTAGCTGGTCTGTCATAATATAATAGAGACAGTAGATCTAGCTGGTCTGTCATAATATAATAGAGACAGTAGATCTAGCTGGATCTAGCTGGTCTGTCATAATATAATAGAGACAGTAGATCTAGCTGGTCTGTCATAATATAATAGAGACAGTAGATCTAGCTGGTCTGTCATAATATAATAGACACAGTAGATCTAGCTGGTCTGTCATAATATAATAGAGACAGTAGATCTAGCTGGTCTGTCATAATATAATAGAGACAGTAGATCTAGCTGGTCTGTCATAATATAATAGAGACAGTAGATCTAGCTGGTCTGTCATAATATAATAGAGACAGTAGATCTAGCTGGTCTGTCATAATATAATAGAGACAGTAGATCTAGCTGGTCTGTCATAATATAATAGAGACAGTAGATCTAGCTGGTCTGTCATAATATAATAGAGACAGTAGATCTAGCTGGTCTGTCATAATATAATAGAGACAGTAGATCTAGCTGGTCTGTCATAATATAATAGAGACAGTAGATCTAGCTGGTCTGTCATAATATAATAGAGACAGTAGATCTAGCTGGTCTGTCATAATATAATAGAGACAGTAGATCTAGCTGGTCTGTCATAATATAATAGAGACAGTAGATCTAGCTGGTCTGTCATAATATAATAGAGACAGTAGATCTAGCTGGTCTGTCATAATATAATAGAGACAGTAGATCTAGCTGGTCTGTCATAATATAATAGAGACAGTAGATCTAGCTGGTCTGTCATAATATAATAGAGACAGTAGATCTAGCTGGTCTGTCATAATATAATAGAGACAGTAGATCTAGCTGGTCTGTCATAATATAATAGACACAGTAGATCTAGCTGGTCTGTCATAATATAATAGAGACAGTATATCTACCTGGTCTGTCATAATATAATAGAGACAGTAGATCTAGCTGGTCTGTCATAATATAATAGAGACAGTAGATCTAGCTGGTCTGTCATAATATAATAGAGACAGTAGATCTAGCTGGTCTGTCATAATATAATAGAGACAGTAGATCTAGCTGGTCTGTCATAATATAATAGAGACAGTAGATCTAGCTGGTCTGTCATAATATAATAGAGACAGTAGATCTAGCTGGTCTGTCATAATATAATAGAGACAGTAGATCTAGCTGGTCTGTCATAATATAATAGACAGTAGATCTAGCTGGTCTGTCAGACACAGTAGATCTAGCTGGTCTGTCATAATATAATAGAGACAGTAGATCTAGCTGGTCTGTCATAATATAATAGAGACAGTAGATCTAGCTGGTCTGTCATAATATAATAGAGACAGTAGATCTAGCTGGTCTGTCATAATATAATAGAGACAGTAGATCTAGCTGGTCTGTCATAATATAATAGAGACAGTAGATCTAGCTGGTCTGTCATAATATAATAGAGACAGTAGATCTAGCTGGTCTGTCATAATATAATAGAGACAGTAGATCTAGCTGGTCTGTCATAATATAATAGAGACAGTAGATCTAGCTGGTCTGTCATAATATAATAGAGACAGTAGATCTAGCTGGTCTGTCATAATATAATAGAGACAGTAGATCTAGCTGGTCTGTCATAATATAATAGAGACAGTAGATCTAGCTGGTCTGTCATAATATAATAGAGACAGTAGATCTAGCTGGTCTGTCATATAATAGAGATAATAGAGACAGTAGATCTAGCTGGTCTGTCATAATATAATAGAGACAGTAGATCTAGCTGGTCTGTCATAATATAATAGAGACAGTAGATCTAGCTGGTCTGTCATAATATAAGACAGTAGATAATAGAGACAGTATATCTACCTGGTCTGTCATAATATAATAGAGACAGTAGATCTAGCTGGTCTGTCATAATATAATAGAGACAGTAGATCTAGCTGGTCTGTCATAATATAATAGAGACAGTAGATCTAGCTGGTCTGTCATAATATAATAGAGACAGTAGATCTAGCTGGTCTGTCATAATATAATAGAGACAGTAGATCTAGCTGGTCTGTCATAATATAATAGAGACAGTAGATCTAGCTGGTCTGTCATAATATAATAGAGACAGTAGATCTGCTGGTCTGTCATAATATAATAGAGACAGTAGATCTAGCTGGTCTGTCATAATATAATAGAGACAGTAGATCTAGCTGGTCTGTCATAATATAATATCTACAGTATAGATCTAGCTGGTCTGTCATAATATAATAGAGACAGTAGATCTAGCTGGTCTGTCATAATATAATAGAGACAGTAGATCTAGCTGGTCTGTCATAATATAATAGAGACAGTAGATCTAGCTGGTCTGTCATAATATAATAGAGACACAGTAGATAGCTGGTCTGTCATAATATAATAGAGACAGTATATCTACCTGGTCTGTCATAATATAATAGAGACAGTAGATCTAGCTGGTCTGTCATAATATAATAGAGACAGTAGATCTAGCTGGTCTGTCATAATATAATAGATAATAGAGACAGTAGATCTAGCTGGTCTGTCATAATATAATAGAGACAGTAGATCTAGCTGGTCTGTCATAATATAATAGAGACAGTAGATCTAGCTGGTCTGTCATAATATAATAGAGACAGTAGATCTAGCTGGTCTGTCATAATATAATAGAGACAGTAGATCTAGCTGGTCTGTCATAATATAATAGAGACAGTAGATCTAGCTGGTCTGTCATAATATAATAGAGACAGTAGATCTACCTGGTCTGTCATAATATAATAGAGACAGTAGATCTAGCTGGTCTGTCATAATATAATAGACACAGTAGATCTAGCTGGTCTGTCATAATATAATAGAGACAGTAGATCTAGCTGGTCTTCATAATATAATAGAGACAGTAGATCTAGCTGGTCTGTCATAATATAATAGAGACAGTAGATCTAGCTGGTCTGTCATAATATAATAGAGACAGTAGATCTAGCTGGTCTGTCATAATATAATAGAGACAGTAGATCTAGCTGGTCTGTCATAATATAATAGAGACAGTAGATCTAGCTGGTCTGTCATAATATAATAGAGACAGTAGATCTAGCTGGTCTGTCATAATATAATAGAGACAGTAGATCTAGCTGGTCTGTCATAATATAATAGAGACAGTAGATCTAGCTGGTCTGTCATAATATAATAGAGACAGTAGATCTAGCTGGTCTGTCATAATATAATAGACAGTAGATCTAGCTGGTCTGTCATAATATAATAGAGACAGTAGATCTAGCTGGTCTGTCATAATATAATAGAGACAGTAGATCTAGCTGGTCTGTCATAATATAATAGAGACAGTAGATCTAGCTGGTCTGTCATAATATAATAGAGACAGTCGATCTAGCTGGTCTGTCATAATATAATAGAGACAGTAGATCTATGGTGTGTCATAATATAATAGAGACAGTAGATCTAGCTGGTCTGTCATAATATAATATAGATAGTAGATTTAGCTGGTCTGTCATAATATAATAGAGACTGGTCTGGTCATAATATAATAGAGACAGTAGATCTAGCTGGTCTGTCATAATATAATAGAGACAGTAGATCTAGCTGGTCTGTCATAATATAATAGAGACAGTAGATCTAGCTGGTCTGTCATAATATAATAGAGACAGTAGATCTACCTGGTCTGTCATAATATAATAGAGACAGTAGATCTAGCTGGTCTGTCATAATATAATAGAGACAGTAGATCTAGCTGGTCTGTCATAATATAATAGAGACAGTAGATCTAGCTGGTCTGTCATAATATAATAGAACTGTAGATCTAGCTGGTCTGTCATAATATAATAGAGACAGTAGATCTAGCTGGTCTGTCATAATATAATAGAGACAGTAGATCTAGCTGGTCTGTCATAATATAATAGAGACAGTAGATCTAGCTGGTCTGTCATAATATAATAGAGACAGTAGATCTAGCTGGTCTGTCATAATATAATAGAGACAGTAGATCTAGCTGGTCTGTCATAATATAATAGAGACAGTAGATCTACCTGGTCTGTCATAATATAATAGAGACAGTAGATCTAGCTGGTCTGTCATAATATAATAGAGACAGTAGATCTAGCTGGTCTGTCATAATATAATAGAGACAGTAGATCTAGCTGGTCTGTCATAATATAATAGAGACAGTAGATCTACTAGCTGGTCTGTCATAATATAATAGAGACAGTAGATCTAGCTGGTCTGTCATAATATAATAGAGACAGTAGATCTAGCTGGTCTGTCATAATATAATAGAGACAGTAGATCTAGCTGGTCTGTCATAATATAATAGAGACAGTAGATCTAGCTGGTCTGTCATAATATAATAGAGACAGTAGATCTAGCTGGTCTGTCATAATATAATAGAGAATGAAGATCTAGCTGATCTGTCATAATATAATAGAGACAGTAGATCTAGCTGGTCTGTCATAATATAATAGAGACAGTAGATCTAGCTGGTCTGTCATAATATAATAGAGACAGTAGATCTACCTGGTCTGTCATAATATAATAGACACAGTAGATCTAGCTGGTCTGTCATAATATAATAGAGACAGTAGATCTAGCTGGTCTGTCATAATATAATAGAGACAGTAGATCTAGCTGGTCTGTCATAATATAATAGTAGATCTAGCTGGTCTGTCATAATATAATAGAGACAGTAGATCTAGCTGGTCTGTCATAATATAATAGAGACAGTAGATCTAGCTGGTCTGTCATAATATAATAGAGACAGTAGATCTAGCTGGTCTGTCATAATATAATAGAGACAGTAGATCTAGCTGGTCTGTCATAATATAATAGAGACAGTAGATCTAGCTGGTCTGTCATAATATAATAGAGACAGTAGATCTAGCTGGTCTGTCATAATATAATAGAGACAGTATATCTACCTGGTCTGTCATAATATAATAGAGACAGTAGATCTACCTGGTCTGTCATATATATAATAGAGACAGTAGATCTAGCTGGTCTGTCATAATATAATACATAGATCTAGCTGGTCTGTCATAATATAATAGAGACAGTAGATCTAGCTGGTCTGTCATAATATAATAGAGACAGTAGATCTAGCTGGTCTGTCATAATATAATAGAGACAGTAGATCTAGCTGGTCTGTCATAATATAATAGAGACAGTAGATCTAGCTGGTCTGTCATAATATAATAGAGACAGTAGATCTAGCTGGTCTGTCATAATATAATAGAGACAGTAGATCTAGCTGGTCTGTCATAATATAATAGAGACAGTAGATCTAGCTGGTCTGTCATAATATAATAGAGACAGTAGATCTAGCTGGTCTGTCATAATATAATAGAGACAGTAGATCTAGCTGGTCTGTCATAATATAATAGAGACAGTAGATCTAGCTGGTCTGTCATAATATAATAGAGACAGTAGATCTAGCTGGTCTGTCATAATATAATAGAGACAGTAGATCTAGCTGGTCTGTCATAATATAATAGAGACAGTAGATCTAGCTGGTCTGTCATAATATAATAGAGACAGTAGATCTAGCTGGTCTGTCATAATATAATAGAGACAGTAGATCTAGCTGGTCTGTCATAATATAATAGAGACAGTAGATCTAGCTGGTCTGTCATAATATAATAGAGACAGTAGATCTAGCTGGTCTGTCATAATATAATAGAGACAGTAGATCTAGCTGGTCTGTCATAATATAATAGAGACAGTAGATCTAGCTGGTCTGTCATAATATAATAGAGACAGTAGATCTAGCTGGTCTGTCATAATATAATAGAGACAGTAGATCTAGCTGGTCTGTCATAATATAGAGACAGTAGATCTAGCTGGTCTGTCATAATATAATAGAGACAGTAGATCTAGCTGGTCTGTCATAATATAATAGACACAGTAGATCTAGCTGGTCTGTCTTAATATAATAGAGACAGTATATCTACCTGGTCTGTCATAATATAATAGAGACAGTAGATCTAGCTGGTCTGTCTAAATATAATAGAGACAGTAGATCTAGCTGGTCTGTCATAATATAATAGAGACAGTAGATCTAGCTGGTCTGTCATAATATAATAGAGACAGTAGATCTAGCTGGTCTGTCATAATATAATAGAGACAGTAGATCTAGCTGGTCTGTCATAATATAATAGAGACAGTAGATCTAGCTGGTCTGTCATAATATAATAGAGACTATCTAGCTGGTCTGTCATAATATAATAGAGACAGTAGATCTAGCTGGTCTGTCATAATATAATAGAGACAGTAGATCTAGCTGGTCTGTCATAATATAATAGAGACAGTAGATCTAGCTGGTCTGTCATAATATAATAGACACAGTAGATCTAGCTGGTCTGTCATAATATAATAGAGACAGTAGATCTACCTGGTCTGTCATAATATAATAGAGACAGTAGATCTAGCTGGTCTGTCATAATATAATAGAGACAGTAGATCTAGCTGGTCTGTCATAATATAATAGAGACAGTAGATCTAGCTGGTCTGTCATAATATAATAGAGACAGTAGATCTAGCTGGTCTGTCATAATATAATAGAGACACAGTAGATCTAGCTGGTCTGTCATAATATAATAGAGACAGTAGATCTAGCTGGTCTGTCATAATATAATAGAGACAGTAGATCTAGCTGGTCTGTCATAATATAATAGAGACAGTAGATCTACCTGGTCTGTCATATTATAATAGAGACAATAGATCTAGCTGGTCTGTCATAATATAATAGAGACAGTAGATCTAGCTGGTCTGTCATAATATAATAGAGACAGTAGATCTAGCTGGTCTGTCATAATATAATAGAGACAGTAGATCTAGCTGGTCTGTCATAATATAATAGAGACAGTAGATCTAGCTGGTCTGTCATATATATAATAGAGACAGTAGATCTAGCTGGTCTGTCATAATATAATAGAGACAGTAGATCTACAGTAGATCTAGTCTGGTCTGTCATAATATAATAGAGACAGTAGATCTAGCTGGTCTGTCATAATATAATAGAGACAGTAGATCTAGCTGGTCTGTCATAATATAATAGAGACAGTAGATCTAGCTTGTCTGTCATAATATAATAGAGACAGTAGATCTAGCTGGTCTGTCATAATATAATAGAGACAGTAGATCTAGCTGGTCTGTCATAATATAATAGAGACAGTAGATCTAGCTATCTGTCATAATATAATAGAGACTGGATCTAGCTGGTCTGTCATAATATAATAGAGACAGTAGATCTAGCTGGTCTGTCATAATATAATAGAGACAGTAGATCTAGCTGGTCTGTCATAATATAATAGAGACAGTAGATCTAGCTGGTCTGTCATAATATAATAGAGACAGTAGATCTAGCTGGTCTGTCATAATATAATAGAGACAGTATATCTACCTGGTCTGTCATAATATAATAGAGACAGTAGATCTAGCTGGTCTGTCATAATATAATAGAGACAGTAGATCTAGCTGGTCTGTCATAATATAATAGAGACAGTAGATCTAGCTGGTCTGTCATAATATAATAGAGACAGTAGATCTAGCTGGTCTGTCATAATATAATAGAGACAGTAGATCTAGCTGGTCTGTCATAATATAATAGAGACAGTAGATCTAGCTGGTCTGTCATAATATAATAGAGACAGTAGATCTAGCTGGTCTGTCATAATATAATAGACACAGTAGATCTAGCTGGTCTGTCATAATATAATAGAGACAGTATATCTACCTGGTCTGTCATAATATAATAGAGACAGTAGATCTAGCTGGTCTGTCATAATATAATAGAGACAGTAGATCTAGCTGGTCTGTCATAATATAATAGACACAGTAGATCTAGCTGGTCTGTCATAATATAATAGAGACAGTATATCTACCTGGTCTGTCATATTATAATAGAGACAATATATCTAGCTGGTCTGTCATAATATAATAGAGACAGTAGATCTAGCTGGTCTGTCATAATATAATAGAGACAGTAGATCTAGCTGGTCTGTCATAATATAATAGAGACAGTAGATCTAGCTGGTCTGTCATAATATAATAGAGACAGTAGATCTAGCTGGTCTGTCATAATATAATAGAGACAGTAGATCTAGCTGGTCTGTCATAATATAATAGAGACAGTATATCTAGCTGGTCTGTCATAATATAATAGAGACAGTAGATCTAGCTGGTCTGTCATAATATAATAGACACAGTAGATCTAGCTGGTCTAACATAGAGACAGTAGATCTGGCTGGTCTTTCATAATATAAAAGAGGCAGTAGATCTAGCTGGTCTGTCATAATATAGTAGAGACAGTAGATCTAGCTGGTCTGTTGTAATATAATAGAGACAGTAAATCCAGCTGGTCTTTCATGTTATAATTGAGACAGTAGATCTTGCTGGTCTGCCATAATATTAAAGAAGCAGTAGATCTAACTGGTCAATAATAATATAATAGAGACAGTAGATCTAGCTGGTCTGTCATAATATAATAGAGACAGAAGATCAAGCTGGTCTGTTATAATATAAAGGAGAAACAGTAGTTCTAGCTGTTCTGTCATAGTATAATAGAGACAGTAGATCTAGCTGGTCTGTCATAATATATTAGAGACAGTAGATTTAGCTGGTCTGTAATAATATATTAGAGACAGTAGATTTAGTTGGTCTGTCATAATATAGTAGAGACAGAAGTTCTTGCTGGTCTGTCATGAAGAAATTGAGACAGTAGCTCTCGCTGTTCTCTCACAATATAAGAGACAGCAAATCTAGCTAGTCTTTCATAATGAAATAGATCTACTGCCTCTATTATATTATGACAAACCAGTTCGATCTATTATCACTATTACAGTATGACAGTCCAGCTACTTCTACTGTCTTTATTATATTACAACAGACCAGCTAGATCTACTTTCTCAATTATGTTATCACTAACCAGATACATCTACTGGATTTATTTTATTTTGACAGACCAGCTATATCTATTGTCTCTATTATATTATGACAGACCAGCGAGATCTACTGTCTTTAATATATTGTTACAGACCAGGTACATCGACTGGATTTATGATATTTTGACAGACCAGCTATATTCATGCTCCCTTTTATATTATGACAGACCAGCAAGATCTACTGTCTCTTCAATTTTATGACAGACCAGCTCGAACTATTGTCTCTATTATATTATGACAGACCAGCTACATCGACAGACCAGCTACATCGACAAGAACTACTGTCTCAATTAAATTAGGACATACCATCTAGACCTACTATCTCAATTATATTATGTGAGACCAGCTAGATATACTGTCTCATTTATATTACTAAAGGCCAGCTAGTTCTACTGTCTCTATTATATAATGACAGACCAGATAGATCTACTGTCTCTATTATTTTATGACAGACCAGCTAGTTCTACTCTCTCAATTATACTATGAGAGACCAGCTCGATTTACTGTCTCTATTATATTTTGACAGACCAGCTAGATCTACTGCCACTACTATATTATGACAGACCAGTTACATCTAGAGTCTAATATTTTATGACAGACCTGCTATATCTACTGTCTCAATTATATTATGACAGACCAGCTATATCTACTGTCTCTATTATATTACCACCGACAAGCGAGATCTACTGTCTCTATTATATTACAACAGACCAGCTAGATTTTCTTTCTCCAACGTTTCTAACATTCGCGGACGGTGGCGGTCCGTGCAGCAGGACCAGATCTTCCGGGAAGTTATCAAACAAAGTCTATCGGACATTCGGTTTCCGTTTTATAAAATGTTCTAATTTTGGTCATTTTTCCGCTGTCCCGGTATATCCCACAAGAGGGCGAATGGAATCATATTGCAAATTTACAAAACATCACCAATCATGACGTGGCCTTTTCTCCTAAACGGAAAAGACTTCTAAGACAAAACTTGGTGAGCATAGGTTTGGCATAATAGGCAGTTGGCCCCGAACAAGATGGCGTCCAGGCCTCAATGGATTTTGAGTTATAGCCATTTTTCTGGGATTAATCCAGGTCAAATACGAATATATAGCAATAATTTTACTGCTTCACGTCACAGCAAATGGATCTACGGTGTCCGGAAAAAAAGAACCAGCCATTTATCTATCGTAATATAAGAGAAATCGTACAATGTACAATTGGTGATATTAAAAAATATATATATTATTTACGTTACAGATCCAGTTGCAGCGTGTTCATACAAATCTTTTTAAAGTGTGTTTCGAAGCTCTTCTCTTCTCTCTCTTCACTTCTGTGATTTTCTGAAATAACAAACACTCACTAAACCCTCCGTAAATAAGTCAATTCTTAACATAAAGACTTAACACTCAGGATTCGATAAGTGCTTACCCCAATATGTGTTCACTTTCAGCTTCCTATGTCAACCGGAAGTGCCTTAAATTGGTGTCATAGGTGCTGTTTCGAAGGGTTAAAAAGATAACTTTTTAAAACATCTTATGTGTCATTAGGCAATCCTCATGAACTGTAAGTCAGCCATTTCTCCCAACAGATGTCAAGGAAAAGGTCTCTCTCTCTCTCACACACACACACACACACACACACACACACACACACACAGAAAGGATGGAGTGACAAAGTGCGGTGCTTGAAGACATGCAGAGCCTGCAATGGCATTACCATAATCTCAAGGCCGTGCAGAGTTCAACAAGATGCCCCGCTTGACCGTAGCTCGCTCGGTCTAAGCGCAGCGACTATGAGAAAAAGTAGACCCAAAATGAAGCCTGGCCCTAAATTTAATTTGCTTATGGGTGACAGCGAGAGAACCATTAGGGCTAGAAGCACAATTCGACCTTAGGTACGTTCCTGAGGTTCTACCAATCTGTGCAAACCTTAACCGTGTGGCATTGATGTTTACATCAAACAGTTTGCATTGACTTCTCTCCCCATAGGAATACATTGACTGCACCCCTAAATTCAACCTGAAGCCTATGTGGGTTATGAATGCCGCATGAACCTGTCTTCGATGAAAATACATCAGGCCACTATGAGGTCTACCTGTGTCAATTCTAAGCTTCCTGAAGCAACCGGAAGTGGTTAAAACAACCCTAAAAGTGTTTTGCCACACCCACATGCAGTTTGAGAAAAATAGTGCATTCGACCCCGTGTAAATCAGCCAGCTCTTAACGTATAGACTTAAAACTCAGGATTCTGTAAAAGCATACCCCAAATGAGGATATGTGTTTACTTTTAGCTTCCTGTGCCAACCGGAAGTGCCATAATTGGTGTCACAGTTTCAAAGGGTTAAAAAAGTCCGATCTTTTCAAAACTTCATATGTGTGATTAGGCAACCCCATGAACTGTAAATCAGTCATGTCTCCCATAAGATTTCCACGAAACAATCACACACACAAAGCTAGGACAGGGCGACATAGTGTGGTGCGTAGAGACAGACAGTGCCTGCAATAGTTACCTTTGTTCGAACTATAAAAGAACCATCAAACCTAGAGTTCTGAAACTTTAGAAACCTGTTCTAGACTTCAGGTTGATAGTGTGTGGTGAGTTATGTGGCTCTAGAAGGTTCTTGGACCGAGATAGAGCCTCGTAAATTTGCAATAACTTCAATTCATTTGGACAATTACGAAAATGACAACATTTAGAAAAGTCCCAGAGTCGCAAGACTAGGTCTATTTAAACCGGCTTGGCCCATAGAGACGGAGCCAAACGTTTCTGTCCGATAGCTCATTCAAGGACCCATTAGTAAGGCATGGGAAAAAAGTGGATTTTCAGCACCAATTAAGGTCTTGTTCGGGCACTGAATGACCTATCGAGCCGAAACTCGGGATTCGGGGTCGCCTCATATAGGTCTACACATAATGTCAGAATTGGACCCGCAGCTAGAATGTAACTACGTGTTTTACATATTTTAGGTTTTTAACTGAAGGCGCTGTGAAATATGTGCCTGCTCTGACATATGTGATAGTTGGCTTCTAAACGAGTTGGAAAAAGTGGGTGTGGTGTCAGATTGTATCAGTTTGGTGTCAGAATGATATCTAATTGACTGATGGACACTGACTTGCTAGTTGACTTTTGTACATTTGCAATATGTTTAAACAGTGAAGGACCATCACCAAATGGCATTCTGAAATCAACACTAAAATGGCATCACCATAGTCTCCAGACCATGCTGAGTTCAGCGAGACAGCCCCACTTGACCGTAGCTCGTTCTGAGTGCAGCAACCGTGAAAAAAGCAGGCTCAAAATTAAGCCTGGTCCCAAATTTCAGGGGCTTTTTTGGGGGACAGCGGCGGAACCGTTAGGTTAAGAAGAACAATTCAACCACAGGAATGTTCCTAAGGTCCTCCGGATCTGTGCAAGCCTAACCTTGGATTCATGTGGCAAAGCCTATGGGTTCCCTACAGGAACTACACCCCCTGTTCAGCTGAAACGGTGGCACAGGGAATGCAAAACTATTCTTAGAAATATTTAACCTCCACACATTAACAAGTCCAATACCTCAAATGAAAGATAAACACCTTGTTCATCTACACAGCGTGTCAGATTTTTAAATGTTTTACCGCGAAAACACAGCATATATTTATGTTAGACCACCAGCAAAACAAAGAGAAAACGTAGCCATTTTGTACCACAAAAGATAAAATGACAAACAGCTGGATTTTTAAAAATCATTCACTAACCTCTTGAAAATCTTCATCAGATGACAGTCATATGACATGTTACAGAGTACATTTATGTTTTGTTCAACAATATGCATTTTATATCCATAAATCTCGGTTTACATTGACGCCATGTTCAGAAAATTCTCCAAAATGTCCTGAGGAATTATAGAAAGCTACACCAGATAACAGAAATATTCATCATAAACTTTGACTAAAGATACATGTTCTACATATAATTAAAAAGATACACTGGTTCTTAATGCAACCGCTGTGTCACATTTTTTTACGTTACGGAACAAGCCTAACATTGCAATAATCTGAGACAGCGCTCAGACGTAACAATATTTCTCCGCTATATTTGGAGTCAACAGAAGTACAAAATTACAACATAAATATTCCATTACCTTTGATGGTCTTCGATCAGAATGTAGTGCAAGAGTCCTATTTCAACAATAAATTGTTTTGTTTCATAATGTTCAATTCTAGTGTCCATGTAGCAGCATCTGCTACCACTTTCGGCTCAAATGCCCAAAAAATGACTTCTGGTCCAGGATAATTTTTTGCATCAAAACTTCCAAATTACATATTACAGGTCGTGAAACTGGTCAAACTAAGTATAGAATCAATCTTCAGTATGTTCTAAACGTACAAAACAAATAGCATTCCAACCGACATCCTAGTTCATCTCGGGCTGATTGGAACAGATGAAGCACTCAAAGCATACTCTACTTCAAGCACATGAATCTTTTGCGACACTGTAGCACTTTCCTTCCGATTAGGTCAAAGTTCACAGTAAATGCTCCATTACACTTTCTACTGAATGAGGACATCTAGTGGAAGACATAGCAAGTGTTTCCAGATCCATAACTTGTTGGGAAGGGAGGGGACGATGACGTCAAAGTTGCCCCAACTTTCAGGATTTCAAAACTAGTTTGCAAGATTGCCTGCCCTGTGAGTTCTGTTATACTCACAGACATAATTCAAACGGTTTTAGAAACGTTAGAGTGTTTTCTATTCAATATTAATTATAATATGCATATATTAGCAAATTAGGACAGATTTTGATGCAGTTCACTATGGGCACGCAATTCATCCAAAGGGGAAATACAGCCCCCTATCCTTAACAAGTTTTTAACCCTTAACAGTAAAAACTGTTTTTTTCATCTCACAGATAACAATGACATCTCTCCCATAGGAATACATTGCATGTTCCCCTAAATTCAACCTGAAGCCTATGTGCGTTATGAATGTCTTATGAACCTGTCTTCAATGACAGACCATCAGGCCACTATGAGGTCTACCTGTGTCGATTCTAAGCTTCCTAGAGCTGTTTTGCCATACCCAACCTGCAGTTTGTGAGAAATAGTGCATTCAACCCTGTGTGAATCAGTCAGTTCTTAATGTAAAGATTTTAAACTCAGGATTCTGTAAAAGCCTACCCCAATGAGGATATGTGTTTACTTTTAGCTTCCCTGTGCCAACCGGAAGTGCCTTTAATTGGGGTCAAAGTGTCTGTTTCGAAGTGTTAAAAAGGTCAGATCTTTTCTAAACTTCATATGTGTGATTTGGCAACCCTCGTGAACTGGAAATCAGTCATTTCTCCCAACAGATGTCAAAGAAAAGCTCACACACACACAAACACACACACACACACACAGCAAGGATGGAGTGACAAGTGCGGTGCTTAAAGACACAGAGCCTGCAATGGCATTTCCATATTCTCAAGGCCGTGCCGAGTTCAACGAGATGCCCGCTTGCCCGCAGCTCGCTCTGAGCTCAGCGACCGTGGAGAAGGCCCAAAATGAAGCCTGGACCTAAATTTAATTTGCTTTTGGGTGACAGTGAGAGAACCGTTAGGGTGAGAAGCACAACTCGACTCAGGTGTTTCTGAGGTCCTCCCGATCTGTGCAAGCCTAAACTTGACCGTCTGGCATTAACCCGTAACAGTGAAAACAGGTTTTTTTCATCTCACAGTTTACAATGACTTCTCCCCCATAGGAATACATTGCCTGCTCCTCTAAAGTCAACCTGAAGCCAATGTAGGTTATGAATGCCTTATGAACCTGTCTTCAATGACAGTCCATCAGGCCAGTATGGGGTGTACCTGTGTCGATTCTAAGCTTCCTGAAGCAACCAGAAGTGGTTAAAATCACCTAAAGTGTTTTTCCATACCCAACCTAATGTTTGATAGTGCATTCTCCCTGTGTAAATCAGTCAGTTCTTAACGTAAAGACTTAAAACTCAGAATTCTGTACAAAGCATACCCCAATGAGGATATGTGTTTACTTTTTAGCTTCCTGTGCCAACCGTAAGTGCCCTAATTGGTGTCATAGGGCTGCTTCGAAGGGTTAAAAAGTCAGATATTTCCAAAACTTCATGTGCGATTAGGCAACCCTCATGAACTGGAAATTGAAGAGCCAGGCAAACGCACAGGGAAGAATTTTGCAAACTCTGCATGGACGAGGTGCTCAGCGCTGCGGAGTTAAGCCGGTTTGTTGAGCTAAGTAAGTTATTCCTTCGGTTCTCAGTAGGCTGGAGGTCCGAGCCACCTGCTCTGACAGACGTAGGTTTGTGGCTCTCTATGTCCAGCCGGTTTGCCATATTTAATGGCACTCGACGATCCCCAGTCACCATGTTCAGTGAGAGGGATTTTACTGAAGTAACCCCGGAAAGTGTAGGTTATCAGATGTCCGTTGCAAGCCACAAAACGAACTATAGCTTTGGGGATTGCAAAATTGTTATATCTGAGGAGGAATACACTTGGCTTAATAATCGATCCAATTGAAGACGGGTCGATCTGTTTTCATAGAGGACGAGAGGAAACTAACACTAACTTTAAGGTATTGCGCAACTCTGTTAACAGTGTTACGCAGTTCCAAGTTGGCACTACTTCTTCATTGCACAAATTAATAACCTCAACCAAATTCCAAAGACGGTGACATCCAGTGGAAGCTGGAAACAAGTTCCTAAGAAATATCGTTTGCCAATGAGATCTCACTGAAGAGACAGAGACCTTAAAAAAACATTCTGAATGGTTAGTCCTCAAGGTTTTGCCTGCTCCATAAGTTCTGTTATACTACATTATTCAAACAGTATTAGAAACTTCAGAGTGTTTTCTATCCAAATCTACTAATAATATGCATATCTTATATTCTTGGCATGAGTAGCAGGAAGTTGAAATTGGGCACGCTATTTATCCAAAAGTGAAAATGCTGCCCCCTATACCTTAAGAACCTCTTATGGATAGGGGAGACGCTCAAGATGCCTCAACTGGCCAATTGCCAGGGGAAATGCAGAGCGCCATAATTCAAATAAAATGCTATAAAATTCAAACTTTCATTAAATCACACATGTAAGATACTCAATTAAAGCTACACTCGTTGTGAATCCAGCCAACATGTCAGATTTTTAAAATGCTTTTCGGTCGAAAGCATAAGAAGCTATTATCTGATAGCATGCACCCATCTGCACCAGCAGTGAACAAAGGAGCTAGCGTAGCAGGCGCTACACAAAATGCTGACATAAAATATAAAATATGCATTACCTTTGACAAGCTTCTTTTGTTGGCACTCCGATATGTCCCATAAACATCACAATTGGTTATTTTGTCCGATTAATTCCGTACATATATATCAAAAATGTCCATTTATAAAGCGCGTTTGATCCAGAAAAAACAGCTTACCAAAACACAACGTCACTACAAAATATTTCAAAAGTTGCCTATAAACTTTGCCAAAATATATCAAACTACTTTGTAATACAACATTAGGTATTTTTAAATGTTAATAATTGATCAAATTGTAGACGGGGCAATCTGTATTCAATACAGGAAACGAAAACCAAACCAAGCACTGCTGTTCACGTTTCCTCTTTTTGAATTTAAAGGAGGCCATTTTGATGTTTACCCTCTCCTCCTAAAGCACTGACTTCAACAATTAGCACTTACTCATTTGTTTGCCAACATTAGCACTTATGGCCCTTTGAGGCAAAAAACATATATATTTATTTATCCTTTTTTATATGAGGATCTAAATGTTTTGAGGATTGGTGTGTTGTGTCATCTCCTCCCAACTAAAATTCAGTTTTGTCTAGTTTACAAAAACCTTATAAATGCTATGCACTGGGCCACGATAGCCCAGGGGTTAGAGCATGGAGAGCATGGAGAAAATGATTGGTAAATTGCTTGTTCAAATCCCCCAAAGGATTTGGGGTATTCCATTGGGAAAGGAACCCCACCTTAACCTCACTCTTACCCTAACCTTAACCTCACTCTTACCCTAACCTTAACCTCACTCTTAACCCCACCCTAACACTATCCCCTACCTGGACTTAAAACTGATGAAAGCCCAAGGATGAAGACATCTAAAACCAATGCACCCCAAAACCAAATCTACTAAAGTGGGAAACTACAGGGTTCTACAACCTGGGCGGATCTGTGCTTGGACCCCTTGACTCCCACATTCAGCAAGCGGAGTACAACCCTCCCCCCTGTTCTCTGCATTAGCTTGAAGGCATACGATCGTCCTTGTGGATTCCTTAACAAACAAAAACTTAACCATGGACAGACGCCTGGGTGTCGGGGGCCTGGACAGACACTCCAGGCACCTTTTCTACATCTACTACAGAGATCTACACTACAACAGACCCGACACAGCACTTCTAGAACTCCAACCAAGACACAAGACATCTACACGACTGGACAGAAAACAGCGGCTTCCACAAATAAAGGCAAGATCACACTTCACACCAACGGACGCAACAAACAAGACCCCTGACCCCCTACAGGTGAGGATAGAAAAGAGAGGCTCAACAACAAAGACCTCCTTGAAACAGGACATCTCATCTACAAAACTTCAGGAACACCACTGGACCCATACAGGGCGGCATAGGCAAGATGCAGTAGATGGTATCGAGTACAGTATATACATATGAGATGAGTATGTAAACAAAGTGGCTAGTGATACATGTATTACATAAAGATGCAGTAGATGATATAGAGTACAGTATATACGTATACATATGAGATAAATAATGTAGGGTATGTAAACATTATATTAAGTAGCATTGTTTAAAGTGGCTAGTGATATATTTTACATCAATTTCCATTATTAAAGTGGCTGGAGTTGAGTCAGTGTGTTGGCAGCAGCCACTCAATGTTAGTGGTGGCTGTTTAACAGTCTGATGGCCTTGAGATAGAAGCTGTTTTTCAGTCTCTTGGTCCCAGCTTTGATGCACGTGTACTGACCTTTGCCTTCTGGACGATAGCGGGGTGAACTAGTAACCGAAAGCTAGCCGAAACTGAAGCTAGCCAGCTAACTACCAGCTATCAGTCAGCAAACCATTGCTAGCGGTCTTCAGCTAACCTTTAGCTCGGAAAGCTCTTGCCAGTTCGAACAACGCGACTCTAACCAGAGCATAACGGACCTATTATTTTTATTTTTATCCCGGATTCCCACCGCAAACGGAACATTCTCATCTGGATCTTCACAACTAGCTAACTAGCTAACCGCAACCCCGGATGATTACTCCTGGCTGCGTTTCCATCCACTGAGCTTGAAGCTAGCCCGGCCAGAGCTCCTGTGCTACCACCGAAGCATACTCCTGGGCTACAATATCAGGACCCACGACCGGTCTATCGATGTCACCGCATGAAGAAGCATAAACAGACTCAACCCCTTGCTATCTGCTAACTGCTAGCTTGCTCAGCCCCTGTCTGCTAACTGCTAGCTTGTTTAGCCCCGGCCTACTAACTGTTAGCCTGTTAGCACAGGCCTGCTAACTGTCTGAATCGCCGCATCCCCAGCCAGCCCAACCACTCACTGGACCCATATTTACTTTCAATCTCTTTTCAATTTTTAATTTGATTATACCTCCCGGTAACCTGCCTCACCCAATGTGATACGGAATCTGCTGTTATTTTTAATTTTTAGAACACATTCAAGAACCTCCAGAAGCTAACTAGCTACAAGCTATTTAGCCATGGTTAGCCACTGCTAGCGGCTTTACCTTCTGCACCTTCTGCTTCCCTGCCCCATCCACCGCTGCCCCCTGGACACTGATCACCTGGCTACATAGCGGATGCATGCTGGACTGTCCATTAATCACGGTACTCCATTCTGCTTGTTTATGTTTTATCTGTCGGCCCCAGCCGCACTCAGTCTCTGTGTGTAGTTAATCCGACCCTCACTGCCTAGTCAACGCCATTTTACCTGCTGTTGTTGTGCTAGCTGATTAGCTGTTGTTGTCTCACCTGTTTTAGCTGGCTCTCCCAATTCAACACCTGTGATTACTGTATGCTTCCCTATATGTCTCTCTCAAATGTCAATATGCTTTGTATACTGTTGTTCAGGTTAGTTATCATTGTCTTAGTTTACAATGGAGCCCCTAGTTCCACTCTTCATACCCTGGCACCCCTTTGTCCCACCTCCCACACATGCAGTGACCTCACTCATTACAACCAGCATGTCCAGAGATGCAACCTCTCATCATCACCCAGTGCCTGGTCTTACCTCCGTGTACCCGCACCCCACCATACCCCTGTCTGCGCATTATGCCCTGAATATATTCTACCATGCCCAGAAATCTGCCCCTTTTATTCTCTGTCCCCACCGCTCTAGGCGACCAGTTTTGATAGCCTTTAGCCGCACCCTCATACTACTCCTCCTCTGTTCCGCGGGTGATGTGGAGGTAAACCCAGGCCCTGCATGTCCCCAGGCACCCTCATTTGTTGACTTCTGTCATCGAAAAAGCCTTGGTTTTATGCATGTCAACATCAGAAGCCTCCTCCCTAAGTTTGTTTTACTCACTGCTTTAGCACACTCTGCTAACCCTGATGTCCTTGCCGTGTCTGAATCCTGGCTCAGGAAGGGCACTAAAAAGTCTGAGATTTCCATATCTAACTATAAAAAATTTTGTCAAGATAGAACTGCCAAAGGGGAGGAGTCTACTGCAGAGAGAGCCTGCAAAGTAATGTCATACTTTCCAGGTCCATACCCAAACAGTTCGAACTACTAATCTTAAAAATTACTCTCTCCAGAAATAAGTCTCTCACTGTTGCCGCCTGCTACCGACCTCCCTCAGCTCCCAGCTGTGCCTGGACACCATTTGTGAACTGATCGCCCCCATCTAGCTTCAGAGTTTGTTCTGTTAGGTGACCTAAACTGGGATATGCTTAACACCCCGGCAGTCCTACAATCTAAGCTAGATGCCATCAATCTCACACAAATCATCAAGGAACCCACCAGATACAACCCTAAATCTCTAAACAAAGGGCACCCTCATAGATGTCATCCTGACCAACTGGCCCTCCAAATACACCTCCGCCGTCTTCAATCAGGATCTCAGCGATCACTGCCTCGTTGCCTGCATCCGCCACGGAGCCACAGTCAAACGACCACCCTCATCACTGTCAAACACTCCCTAAAACACTTCTGTGAGCAGGCCTTTCTAATCGACCTGGCCCGGGTATCCTGGAATGACATTGACCTCATCCCGTCAGTTGAGGATGCCTGGTTATTCTTTAAAAGTAACTTCCTCACCATTTTAGATAAGCATGCTCCGTTCAAAAAATGCAGAACTAAGAACAGATATAGCCCTTGGTTCCTCCAGACCTGACTACCCTCGACCAGCACAAAAACATCCTGTGGCAAACTGCAATAGCATCGAATAGTCCCCATGATATGCAACTGTTCAGGGAAGTCAGGAACCAATACACTCAGTCAGTCAGGAAAGCTAAGGCCAGTTTCTTCAGGCAGACATTTGCATCCTGTAACTCCAAAAAGGTCTGGGACACTGTGAAGTCCATGGAGAACAAGAGCACCTCCTCCCAGCTGCCCACTGCACTGAGGCTAGGTAACACTGTCACCACCGATAAATCCATGATTATCGAAAACTTCAACAAGCATTTTCTCAACGGCTGGCCATGCCTTCCGCCTGGCTACTCCAACCACGGCCAACAGATCCGCCCGCAGCTACTCGCCCAAGCCTCTCCAGGTTCTCCTTTACCCGAATCCAGATAGCAGATGTTCTGAAAGAGCTGCAAAACCTGGACCCGTACAAATCAGCTGGGCTTGACAATCTGGACCCTCTATTTCTGAAACTATCCGCCGCCATTGTCGCAAACCCTATTACCAGCCTGTTCAACCTCTCTTTCATATCGTCTGAGATCCCCAAGGATTGGAAAGCTGCCACAGTCATCCCCCTCTTCAAAGGGGGAGACACTCTGGACCCAAACTGTTACAGACCTATATCCATCCTGCCCTGCCTATCTAAGGTCTTCGAAAGCCAAGTCAACAAACAGGTCACTGCCTTGCCTGGTTCACCAACTACTTTGCAGACAGAGTGCAGTGTGTCAAATCGGAGGGCATGCTGTCCGGTCCTCTGGCAGTCTCTATGGGGGTGCCACAGGGTTCAAATCTCGGTCGACTCTTTTCTCTGTATATATCAATGATGCTCTTGCTGCAGGCGATTCCCCTGATCCACCTCTACGCAGACGACACCATTCTATATACTTCCGGCCCGTCCTTGGACACTGTGCTATCTAACCTCCAAACAAGCTTCAATGCCATACAACACTCCTTCCGTGGCCTCCAACTGCTCTTAAACGCCGTAAAACCAAATGTATGCTTTTCAACCGTTCGCTGCCTGCACCTGCACACCTGACTAGTATCACCACCCTGGATGGTTCCGACCTTGAATATGTGGACATCTATAAGTACCTAGGTGTCTGGCTTGACTGTAAACTCTCCTTCCAGACTCATATCAAACATCTCCATCGAAAATCAAATCCAGAACCGGCTTTCTATTCCGCAACAAAGCCTCCTTCACTCATGCCGCCAAACTTACCGTAGTAAAACTGACTATCCTACCGATCCTCGACTTCGGCGACGTCATCTACAAAATAGCTTCCAACACTACTCAGCAAACTGGATGCAGTTTATCACAGTGCCATCCGTTTTGTCACTAAAGCACCTTATACCACCCACCACTGCGACTTGTATGCTCTAGTCGGCTGGCCTTCGCTCCATATTTGTCGCCAGACCCACTGGTTCCAGGTCATCTACAAGTCCATGCTAGGTAAAGCTCCGCCTTATCTCAGTTCACTGGTCACGGTGGCAACACCCACCTGTAGCACGCGCTCCAGCAGGTGTATCTCACTGATCATCCCTAAAGCCAACACCTCATTTGGCCTTCGTTCCAGTTTTCTGCTGCCTGTGACTGGAACGAATTGCAGAAATCGCTGAAGTTGGAGACTTTTATCTCCCTCACCAACTTCAAACATCTGCTATCTGAGCAGCTAACCGATCGCTGCAGCTGTACATAGTCTTATCGGTAAATAGCCCACCCAATTATACCTACCTCATCTCCACACTGTTTTTATTTTACTTTTCTGCTCTTTTGCACATCAATATCTCTACCTGTACATGACCATCTGATCATTTATCACTCCAGTGTTAATCTGCTAAATTGTAATTATTTGCCTACCTCCTCATGCCTTTTGCACACAATGTATATAGACCCTTTTTTTCTACTGTGTTATTGACTTGTTTATTGTTTACTCAATGTGTAACTCTGTGTTGTCTGTTCACACTGCTATGCTTTATCTTGGCCAGGCCGCAGTTGCAAATGAGAACTTGTTCTCAACTTGCCTACCTGGTTAAATAAAGGTGAAATATTTTCTTTTTTTAAACAGGCAGGGGCTCGGGTGGTTGTTGTCCTTGATGATCTTTATGGCCTTCCTGTGACATCGGGTGGTGTAGGTGTCCTGGAGGGCAGGTAGTTTTCCCCCGGTGATGCGTTGTGCAGACCTCACTACCCTCTGGAGAGCCTTACGGTTGTGGGCGGAGCAGTTGCCGTACCAGGCGGTGATACAGCCCGACAGGATGCTCTCGATTGTGCATCTGTAGAAGTTTCTGAGTGCTTTTGGTGACAAGCCGAATTTCTTCAGCCTCCTGAGGTTGAAGAGGCGCTGCTGCGCATTCTTCACTATGCTGTCTCTGTGGGTGGACCAATTCAGTTTGTCTGTGATGTGTACGCCGAGGAACTTAAAACTTACTACCCTCTCCACTACTGTTCCATCGATGTGGATAGGGGGGTGTTCCCTCTGCTGTTTCCTGAAGTCCACAATCATCTCCTTAGTTTTGTTGACGTTGAGTGTGAGGTTATTTTCCTGACACCACACTCTGAGGGCCCTCACCTCCTCCCTGTAGGCCGTCTCGTCGTTGTTGGTAATCAAGCCTACCACTGTTGTGTCGTCCGCAAACTTGATGATTGAGTTGGAGGCGTGCGTGGCCACGCATTCGTGGGTGAACAGGGAGTACAGGAGAGGGCTCAGAACACACCCTTGTGGGGACCCAGTGTTGAGGATCAGCGGGGTGGAGATGTTGTTACCTACCCTCACCACCTGGGGGCAGCCCGTCAGGAAGTCCAGTACCCAGTTGCACAGGGCGGAGTCAAGACCCAGGGTCTCGAGCTTGATGACGAGTTTGGACGGTACTATGGTGTTAAATGCTGAGCTGTAGTCGATGAACAGCATTCTCATATAGGTATTCCTCTTGTCCAGATCGGTTAGGGCAGTGTGCAGTGTGGTTGAGATTGCATCGTCTGTGGACCTATTTGGGCGGTAAGCAAATTGGAGTGGGTCAAGGGTGTCAGGTTGTGTGGAGGTGATATGGTCCTTGACTAGTCTCTCAAAGCACTTCATGATGACGGAAGTGAGTGCTATGGGCGGTAGTCGTTTAGCTCAGTTACCTTAGCTTTCTTGGGAACAGGAACAATGGTGGCCCTCTTGAAGCATGTGGGCAGCAGACTGGGATAGGGATTGATTGAATATGTCCGTAAACACACCAGCCAGCTGGTCTGCGTATGCTCTGAGGGCGCGGCTGGGGATGCCGTCTGAGCCTGCAGCCTTGCGAGGGTTAACACGTTTAAATGTTTTACTCACCTTGGCTGCAGTGAAGGAGAGTCCGCATGTTTTGGTTGCGGGCCGTGTCAGTGGCATTGTATTGTCCTCAAAGCGGGCAAAAAGTTATTTTGTCTTCCTGGGAGCAAGGCATCCTGGTCCGTGACTGGGCTGGTTTTCTTTTTGTAATCTGTGTTTGACTGTAGACCCTGCCACATACCTCTTGTGTCTGAGCCGTTAGAGTCTGGTTGGAGTCTGTTTGATTGAGTGTGTGGACAGGTGTCTTTTATACAGGTAACGAGTTCAAACAGGTGCAGTTAATACAGGTAATGACTGGAGAACAGGAGGGTTTCTTAACCTGTTGATGCTCTGGGGGCGCTATTTCATTTTTGGATGAAAAACGTTCCCGTTTTAAACAAGATATTTTGTCACAAAAAGATGCTCGACTATGCATATAATTGCTACCGTTCGAAAGAAAACACTCTGACGTGTCCAGAAATACAAAGATCTTCTCTGTGCGTGCCCTATAACGTGAGCTTCAGGCAAAACCAAGATGAGATGGCATCCAGGAAATGACAAGGATTTTTGAGGCTCTGTTTTCCATGGTCTCCTTATATGGCTGTGAACGCGAGAGGAGTAAGTCTGCCCTTTCTGTCGTTTCCCCAAGGTGTCTGCAGCATTGTGACGTATTTGTAGGCAGATCATTGGAAGATTGACCATAACAGACCACATTTACCACGTGTCCGCCCGGTGTCCTTTGCCGAAATTGGTGCGCAAAGTCACCTGCCAGTATTTTTCCATACGATACAGAGAGTAAAGCAAGCTTCCACGAACTGCATGTCAATGAAGAGATGTGTGAAAAAACACCTTGAGGACTGATTCCAAACAACGTTTGCCATGTTTCGGTCGATATTATGTAGTTAATCCGGAAAAAGTTTTACGTTGTAGGTGACTGCATTTTCGGTTCGTTTCGGTAGCCAGACGCAATGTAGAAAACGGAACGATTTCTCCTACACACAGACGCTTTCAGGAAACACTGCGCATTTGGTATGTGACTGAGAGTCTCCTCATTGAAAACATCAGAAGCTCTTCAAAGGTAAATGATTTTATTTATTTGGTTATCTGGTTTTTGTGAAAATGTTGCGTGCTACATGCTACACAAAATGCTATGCTAGCTTTGCATACTCTTACACAAATTAGTCAATTTCTATGGTTCAAAAGCATATTTTGAAAATCTGAGATGACAGTGTTGTTAAGAAAAGGCTAAGCTTGAGAGCAGACGATTATTTTAATTTTATTTTGCGATTTTCAGAAATCGTTAACGTTGCGATTATGCTAATGAGCCTGAGGCTTTAGTCACGATCCCCGGATCCGGGATGGGGAGTTTCAAGAGTTAAGGAAAACCTAACTGGTCTTTGAGACGGAATTCTAACTGGTTGGTAGGTGATCAAATACTTATGTCATGCAATAAAATGCAAATCAATTACTTAAAAATCATACAATTTGATTTTCTGGATTTTTTTTTTTTTAAATTTTGTTTCTCACAGTTGTAGTGTACCCATGATAAAAATTACAGAACTCTCCATGCTTTGTAAGTAGGAAAACCTGCATAATCGGCAGCTTATCAAATACTTGTTCTCCCCACTGTATATGACGCTCCGGGAGAATATTGGGTTAGAAGAATCCCTGGCAGTAGAGGGACTCAAGGCCAAAGTAGAATACGTCCCAAGATAAGCTGTACCATTAACTTCTTAATGGGGTGCCATCCTCAGATAACAGCATCGTTTGCTTTCGCCATAAAAGCATTTTTGAAATCTGACCCGGTTGGCTGGATTCACAACAAATGTAGCTTTAATTTGTTATATTGAACATGTGATTTCATCAAATAAAATTTCTATAGTAAATTATTTGAATTTGGCGCTCTGCATTTTCACTGGATGTTGGCTCGTGGGACGCTACCGTCCCACATATCCCAGAGGTTAACCTCACCCTTACCCTAACCCCGACCCTAACCCTATCCTCTACCTGGACTTAAAACAGACAAAAGACCAAGGGTGAAGACACCTAAAACCAACGCACCCCAAAACCAACTCTACTAAAGTGGAAAACTATAGGGTTCTTCAACCTGGACTGATCTGTGCCCGGACCCCTCGACTCCCCCCTCCGTCTCTGCATTAGCTTGAAGGCATCATATCGACCTTGTGGATTCCTTAATGAACTCAAAAGAACAAAAAATGTAAATGTAAAGTTAAAAAGTCAAAGAGGGAATGGGGGCCTGGGGTTTTGAAAAGGAACAAAGACCCATAAGACATTTTGTGTTTATTAATTTAGCGCCACAGTAGTAAATATACATCTCCAGCTTCACCTATTTTTATTCATTATACAAACACTCCCATCTGGAACTAACGAAAAGCAATCAGGGTTAAGTGTCTTGATCCAGGCTAGGGTTAGGGTTTTGAATATGGGTTGGGTTAGGGTTAGGTTTTTGTTTTGCTAACCCTATTAGGTTAATAGTTCCCTAAACTAACCCTATTGGGTTAACCCTATTAGGTTAATAGTCCCCTAAACTAACCCCATTAGGTTAATAGTCCCCTAAATTAAATACTGGTCGACTGATTTTTTTGGTTTTCGAACACATCTGTTTCTGTATTTGTATATGTTTTAGAATGACCAATTTATTGTTTCACTGTATTTCTCTCAAGACTGGAGTAAAGTTTAAACTAATGTGCCTCCAGTCTTTTTAATTCTCTTTGACTTCTTCCCCTTTTATCTTACATCCTTCCTGTCAAAGGTATCTCATGTAGTGTGTCAAAAAAACATTATTTTCCTGTAATGAGTTGATATGCAATTATGAATCAAATATTTCAAAATATGAATACAATCCATTTCTTTCCAAAACTTTGTCTGATGCTTCCTATTTGTCATTTGAGCAAATATTAATAATGTCTATCCTTACATGTGCTCATATACACAATGTCCTTATAAACCACAAGGCTTTGGCTCCCGAGTGGTGCAGCGGTCTAAGGCACTGCGTCGCAGTGCGAGAGGTGTCACTATACAGTAGACACCCTGGTTTGAGTCCAGGCTGTATCACAACGGGCTGTGATTGAGAGTCCCATGGGCGGCGCACAATTGGCCCAGTGTTGTCCGGGTTCGGGTTTGGCCAGTGTTGGCCGTCAATGTAAATAAGAATTTGTTCTTAACTGACTTGCCTAGTTAAATAAAGGTTACACATAGCCTTGTCTCAGGGCAGTAAGTTGGTGGTTTGAAGATATCCCTCTCGAGGTGTGGAGGCTCGTGGTGTGGAGGTTCTTTGGCAAAGTGGGTGGGGTTATATCCTGCCTGTTTGGCCCTGTCCGGGGGTATTGTCTGACCGTACCACAGAGTCTCTTGACACCTCCTGTCTCAGCCTCCAGTATTTATGCTGCAGTAGTTTATGTGTCGGTGGCTAGGGTCAGTTTGTTATATGTGGATTATTTCTCCTGTCTTATCTGGTGTCCTGTGTGAATTTAAGTATGCTCCATCTAATGCTCTCCTCCCCTCCCAGAGGACCTGAGCCCTAGGTGTCACGAAGTACTGAGGTGAGTGGAATCAGGTGCAGAGAGCAGGTACAGTAATAGACAGTTTATTCTCCAATGTACAAACGACGGTCAACCCCACACCGGGTGAATGATCCAACAACAGGAACATAAATGACCGGAGAATAAAAACCACAAGTACTCCACAAACATGACATGAAGACAAAACAATCCCGCGGGACAACCTACTACATATACAGACACTAATGAACTATACTACACACAGGTGAAACCAATCAGACAAAACCAACAGACAAACGAAAAGGGATCGGTAGTGGCTAGTAGGACGGTGACGACAACCGCCGAGCACCGCCCGAACAGGCAGGAGAGCCAACCTCGGTGGGAGTCGTGACACTAGGACCATGCCTCAGGACTACCTGACATGATGACTCCTTGCTGTCCCCAGTCCACCTGGCCATGCTGCTGCTCCAGTTTCAACTGTTCTGCATGCAGCTATGGAACCCTGACCTAAACACCGGACATGCTACCTGTCCCAGACCTGCTGTTTTCAACTCTCTAGAGACAGCAGGACCGGTAGAGATACTTGTCAGGTGGCTTTTCATAGCTGATCATTACATTTTACCTGAGGTGCTGACTTGTTGCACCCTCAACAACCACAGTGATTACTTTTATTTGACCCTGCTGGTCATCTTTGAACATCTTGGCCATGTTCTGTTATAATCTCCACCAGGCACAGCCAGAAGAGGACTGGCCACCCATCCCAGCCTGGTTCCTCTCTAGGTTTCTTCCTAGGTTCTGGCCTTTCTAGTTTTTCCTAGCCACCGTGCTTTTACATCTGCATTGCTTGCTGTTTGGGGTTTTAAACTGGGTTTCTGTATAACACTTAGTGACATCAGCTGATGTAAGAAGGGCTTGATAAATACATTTGATTGATTGATGTGAATGTATGTCCTTATAAACCAACATAGGAATGTTTGCATAGACTGCGTTCGTATATGCTGCATGTGTCGACTCAAGAGGAAATGACCTTCACATTTCAATCGCGATACTGCTCAGATCTTCAGGGCTACAGATTGAATGGAGCCCTAATACTGTATTTGACTGTTAGGGCTTGTGCTCTGCTCCCAAACCCCTGACAACCCCCTGACAACACACATACAAGCACATACACACACACCACCACAGACCAAAAATGAGATGAAGTATTTTATTTACACCACACACTATGGGGAAAGAAATAGAAAATATCAAACCAGGTTTGGAGAGGAAGGAAGAGGGTAGAGGAGATGAGGGAGGGACAGGGAGAAAGAGACAGTTGTAGGAAGAGAGAGATGTAGGAAGGAGGGAGAGAGATGTAGGAAGGAGAGAGAGAGATGTAGGAAGGAGAGAGAGATGTTAGAAGAGAGAGAGATGTTAGAAGGAGAGAGATGTAGGAAGGAGGGAGAGAGATGTCGGAAGGAGAGAGATGTAGGAGGGAGAGAGATGTAGGAAGGAGGGAGATATGTAGGAAGGGAGAGAGATATGTAGGAAGGAGAGAGATATGTAGGAAGGAGAGAGATATGTAGGAAGGAGAGAGATGGGAAGAGAGAGATGTGGGAAGGAGAGAGATGTGGGAAGGAGAGAGATGTGGGAAGAGAGAGATGTAGGAAGGAGAGAGATGTTGGAAGGAGGGAGAGATGGTGGAAGGAGGGAGAGATGTCGGAAGGAGGGAGAGAGATCAGACAGTAAACAAATAGGCCAGACAGCTGTTCTCCTTAGCCAGTCTACTTCAGTCCCTCAGTCAGTCTACTTCAGTCCCTCAGGTCAGACTACTTCAGTCCCTCTTCAGTCCCTCTTCAGTATCTCTACTTCCTCAGGCCTCTTGGTTCTCTTGGTGCTGTAGAATAGAGGACACTTAGTTACACAGTTTGTGTGTCTGTATGTGCGTGTGCGTGTGCGTGAGTGTGTGTCTCTGTGTGTGTAAGGGTTGTCCGTACGTCTTCTGGTGGTCTGACACTCTGTTGCGGAGGACGTTGATGTCATACTTCTGTCTGCTAATCTGATACTGCAGATCAAACTTCTCCGCCTCCAGCTGCTGCTGCCACAACCACAGCTCCTGGGCCTTGTCTCTGCACAGAGAGAGAGAGGTTAGGATCTAGTAGTATAGTGTAATATACATTATTGTAGTAGTATAGTATAGTTGTAGTACTGCACTTCAGTTTGTCCTGGCTCATGTTCTCGATGTCCAGAGACCTCCGTCTGTCCTGTAGAATCTCTTCTCTTCTCTCTCTCTGTCTGTCTCTTCCTCTGACCTCCATCTAGTCATATCATAATAATGAGATACATGTATATAATGATAATAATGTAATAACGAGTTAATATAATAATCTACTGATAATGTTGTGGTAGCAGAATCAAAATTAGTTAGGTAACATTGATAAAAAGATGTTTCATTTACATAATAATACTTATGCGAGATATTTGTCATGAGGATGCTTTGGATAATACTGTTGGCAGTTTGTCGTTATCCCTTCTCTGCTAGGGCTTGGTCACTAGGGGCCCAGAGAGGGAGAGGTCAGGCTTGTTTTCATATGTCAATGTATCTGTTAAACCATGTGATGCTATGAAGAATATCAGAAGGGAGGAGGACAGAATGGGAGGCTTATCTTCTTATGGGAATGTGTCTGTAACTATTGTATGTCCCCTCTGGAGGTTGCCCTTATCTTGATCTAGTATTTTTATTTTATTTTACCTTATTTAACCCGGCAAGTCAGTTAAGAACACATTCTTATTTTCAATGACGGCCTGGGGGAACAGTGGGTTAACTGCCTGTTCAGGGGCAGAACGACAGATTTGTACCTTGTCAGCTCGGGGTTTGAACTTGCAACCTTCCGGTTACCAGTCCAACGCTCTAACCACTAGGCTACCCTGCCGCCCCAAGAGGCTCACTAAGACCTAAGAGGCTCACTGTCTCAGTGAGCTTGTCCAGGGGGATGTATGTTGAGATGGGAGTATCTAGAATTGACAATTGGATATATGCCATTGGATGAGATAATGGTTTGGAACTATGTTGTACCAAGAACGAGATAAGAACTTTGTTTAGGAGACCAAACTGAACGATAATTTATAGCTAATCCTATCTTAGCTATGGGATACTCCTCTTTCGAGTAAAGGGTTCTTTTGTGTAATGTTCCTGAGATCTGTGTTTCATCATGTGAGTTGAGATGGGTGTGTCTTGGCTATAAATTATACTAAGAACTGTTTTGTAAGCACCAGATAATTCATTTATAGACACTGAATTGATCTGGAGAGTCACAGGGCTATGGTGAAGCTCATATATAATTAAAGATGGACTTTATAATATACTCTGACTTGAGTGTGGTTTGCTCTCTGAATGTTTAGTAATACAGGAAATTACCACGACAATGTACATACAGTGTATTATAATAGTACCTTCTGCATGTAGCCTCCAAAGTGTAGGCTAGTCAACGTCTTCTTCTTCTTAGCATCATCATCTGCTTTCCTCTTTGCCTCCTCCTCCTCTTTACGAGTCCTCTCATCCTGGAGAGAAGGAGAGAAAGCGCCATGCGAGAGAGAGAGAGAGAGAGATCACCCATAAAAAGCTGCAAGTCAGGTTCAATACCTGATACACAGTGTCACTGAGACTCTCTCTCTTACCTCCAACCTCTTCTGTCGTTCTTTCTCGTTCACTGCGGATCCTTTGCTGCTCTGATCGTTCAGAACGTCGCTTCTCCCTAGAGAGAATATCCAGATCCCTAACTTTAGGAATGACATGAGTGTAGTGTACAATGCTCTAAAAGTAAATACTAGCTAGTTTGAGTGACAAGATTAAGAGGCGGGGCTAATTTGACAGAAGTCTGGGAGGAGCTAGTTTGACTGACAAGTCAGGGGATGGGCTAGTTATGAGTGACAGGGGCTAGTTTGAGTGACATGGGTCTGGGGAAGGGCAGGGGCTAATTTGAGTAACAGGGTCTGGGGCGGGGCTAGTTTGAGTGATATGGTCTGTGAGGGGAGGGGCTGGTTTGAGTGACAGGGTTCTGGGAGGGGAAGGGGCTAATTTGAGTGGCAGGTGTCTGGGACGGTGCTAGTTTGAGTGACGGGACTGGGAGGGGCAAGTTTTAGTGACAGGAGTCTGGGAGGGACTAGTTTGAGCAGTGGTGGGCCGTCAGGGACAGCAAGGCCTTCTGCTGGCCTAAACATCATCAGAATATAAACTTTTTTAAATATATTTTCCCACAAATATGTATTAAATTATTCCCCAGAGTAAGAGTTACAATCTTCATTTCATAGTGTTCCTCTTGGTTGCACTGCTTCCAGTCCCAGGTTGAGATTTGGAGGGCTGGTCTTTATGTTAGATATTTTATCCAATCATATTCAGCCATCATGTATTGCCTGGGGTCTAAATCTGCCCTCAGGCCTTCAGAATCAACAGTGCGGGCGCTTGTAGCTTAAAGGGAATGGCAATTAAAATTTAGTGTCAACTAATCAGTTTTAGAGTTGGCTATTGTACGCCTGCTGGCTGGCTCCAGTGTTACTGGGAGCCAGCTAGCAGGCGTAGTGCCTGCACGTCTTTTTGATTGGTTTACCAATATTGAGAGGCAGGTCCTATATGGGCAGGTCTCAGAACTAGGAAACTGAAATTGATAAACAAATTAATTTGCGTACGACTAAGCTGTTTTTTCAACCCACAATGGCGGAAGGAGAAGATATTGATTTGGTCGAGGATATATTTATAACGCCATTCTCAAGACGAACTTTCAAGAAAAGTTAGACATTGTCGGGAGAGGTAGACGCGACGCCACAAAGCCGACGCTACAAAGACAGGCTCCGAGAAGCACTGCAAACTGTACTGCTGGGAATGCCTATTATTTGCAAGCGATCAATTTGGGGTTTGGAGCCACACTGGCTTTGCAAACCTTAGTTGTCTAACCAACGCAGCAACGAGACACCAAAGTACGGCTGGGCACTTACAAACAATGGTGCTTTTGAAAATGTTTGGGGACACCAGTGGATCTACAGCTCAACGAACAAGCGCGCAGGGCAACAAAGCTGCACAATGAAAAGGTATTGTACTCTTCCCCTGCAATTCTCTGAATAAAAATGTCAATTTCAAGGTGACACAACGCCTGGTTGTACTGCGTTTCTGTCTAAAATGTATAGTGTCTAGAGCCATGGCATCATAATGATGGTAATAAGAGGTGGATTAATTCAGGTGGGACTGTGTAGGACTTCACTGAAGGCCCAGGCCCCAGAACCATGGCACGCTACTGAGTTTGAGTGACATGTGTCTGTGCCACTCACAATCCTGTCTGTGAGGTTGATAAGCTCCTCTTCCTCCTTCTTCCTACTTTCAAAGTGAACCTCGATCAGTGTCTGCAGCTCATTCAGGTCCTTCTCCATGCGCTTCTGTGGATGTCCTGCAGAAATAAAAACAATAAAAACAATAACAACAACAGATCCTTCTCCATACTCTTCCTGTGGATGTCCTGCAGAAATAAAAACAATTAAGATCCTTCTCCATACTTCCTGTGGATGTCCTGCAGAAATATAAACAATAACAACAACAAAAGATCCTTCTCCATACTCTTCCTGTGGATGTCCGGCAGAAATAAAAACAATAACAACAAAATATCCTTCTCCATACTCTTCCTGTGGATGTCCGGCAGAAATAAAAACAATAACAACAAAATATCCTTTTCCATACTCTTCCTGTGGATGTCCTGCAGAAATAAAAACAATAACAACAACAAAAACAAAATATCCTTCTCCATACTCTTCAGTGGATGTCCTGCAGAGATGATAACAGCAGTATAGTATATCCAGTCACATACTTACATCAAAATCTACTTCTCTCCATCCGGGATCTTAGGGTGGGATGAGGTTGGGCATTATGAATGGCCTGAGAGAGAGAGAGAGAGAGAGAGAGAGAGAGAGAGAGAGAGAGAGAGAGAGAGAGAGAGAGAGAGAGAGAGAGAGAGAGAGAGAGAGAGAGAGAGAGAGAGAGAGAGAGAGAGAGAGAGAGAGAGAGAGAGAGAGAGAGAGAGAGAGAGCAGGAGAGAAATATCATCAACTTCAACTACAGGAAACGGAGGGCCGAACATGCCCCCATTTACGTCGACATGGCTGTTGTGGTGCAGGTCGAGAGCTTCAAATTCCACAGTGTCCACACCACTAAGGATCTATCATGGTCCAAACACACCAACACAGTCGTGGAAGATGGCACGACAACGCCTGTGGAGGTAAAAAATATCTCAAAACGTTCCCACAGCTTCAGCATCGAGACCAGCTTGACTGCCTGGCAAATCAAAATCAAAGTTTATTTGTCACGTGCGCCAATACAACAGGTGTAGTGAAATGCTTACTTATGGCTGAAACCAATGGTATGGGGAAGAGTGTGTGTGTGTGTGTGTGTGTGTGTGTGTGTGTGTGTGTGTGTGTGTGTGTGTGTGTGTGTGTGTGTGTGTGTGTGTGTGTGTGTGTAAAGACATAAAACAACCGTAAAAAGACATTTGAAAACAGAGCAGCAAGGCATACTTGTTAGTCAGGCTTGTTGAGGTAGTATGTACATTTAGGTATCGGAACATTTATTGAGTAGATGAATGTCTTCTGAGTGCCATGTGAAGATCATCAAAGGTAAGGGATTCATTTTGTCTCTAATTTGAGTTTTGTAACGGTTCTGCTTGGCTGGTTACTGTTTGTAATAATTTGTCAACTGGGCTATGTTCTGGGCTAGGGTATGTTCTGGGCAATAGGTATGCATTTTATTAATCTGACACCGTGGTTGGATTAACAATAAATTAATCTTTAAACCTATGTAAAATATATTTTGTTTTCTGAATTTTATAATGAGCATTTCTGTTTTGAATTTGGCGCTGCAATCTCATTGGATGTTGGCGAGATGTTCGCTAGCGTCCCACATACCCTAGAGAGGTTAATGGAGTCAGCAGAAGCAGCTGCCAACCTCTTCCATCGATGGAGGAACGTGTCCTCCAACGGCGATGGATCAGATGATGGAGAGGAGTGGTCCTCTCTTCACCTTCTGGTTCCTCCGACGAGTCCACCTTCTCCTCCCTCCACATCCGGCTCCGGCGCACTGCTTTGCACTCCTGAGGGAGTATGATGGAGCAGCGGCTGGGTGCCAGGGGTTTTTGCTCCAACTCAAGCTGTACCTGGCTACCGTGGGACCAACCCCTCGTGGAGGAGAGTGTGAGTCCCGCCTCCTGCCTGACGGGTCGTGCTCTGGAGTGGGCCAACGTGGTCTGGAAATGGCCCAGACTCGACGAAGGAGCACTACCCAGAACCACGCGCTAAGCTCGGGTGTATGGGAACTTTATGGATCAGGCACAGCTGGGAACTTTATGGATCGGGACTCGCCATCAAGCTGGGTATTCCGCTAGTGCCGATAGATCCTTCCCTGTGCACTCCCCAGATAGCCGGCCATTAGGGTCAGGGTTGGTCAGGGAGGCCACGGTTCCACTGGACATGGTAATGCAGGGGAATCATAAGGGAGTGGATTAGTCTCTTCCTTATCAATTACCTGCGTTTCTAGTGGTGCTGGGGGTTCCTGGCTGGCTAGTCACAATCCTAGGAATTCGTGGAGACAAGGGGTCTCTAGGGGTGGTCAGAGGAGTGTTATGGAGGTATTTTGGAGTTTCCATCAGTGTCACGTTGGTGGAGAGTCCAGACCAGGTTTCTCACCAGCGCATTCCCCCTGAATATGCCTATTTGGCTATCGCTTTTGTAAGAAGAGGGCGATCAAATTACCACCTCATCAAAAGGGGGATTGTGAGATAAATCTGCAGGTAAACGCTGCGTTCCCAGGAGTCACGGTACCCATTGCCACAGGAGGAGACGTTGGCTATGGAAACATACGTCACGGAATCTCTGGGACAGGGGGTCATTCATTTTACCCGTCTCCTCAAGTTTATTTTTTTGTGAAGAAAAAGGAGGGAGGTCTGTGTCTGTGCATTGATTAAAGAGGTCTAAATTCCATCACGGTGGGGTTTAGTTACCCACGTACCTTTCATCTAAGGTGGTGAAATTCTTTGAAGGAGCACGTTTTTCACAAAACTGAACCTCAGGAGCACATATAATCTGGTGCGTATTTGGGATGGAGACGAGTGGAGAACCTCGTCATGCCGTATATATACAGTGGGGAGAACAAGTATTTGATACACTGCTGATTTTGCAGGTTTTCCTACTTACAAAGCATGTAGAGGTCTGTAATTTTATCATAGGTACACTTCAACTGTGAGAGACGGAATCTAAAAACAAAAAACCAGAGACCTGTTAGTTTTTTTAAGAAGCTCCCTGTTCTCCACTCATTACCTGTATAAAAGGCACCTGTCCACACACTCAATCAAACAGACTCCAACCTCTCCACATCGGCCAAGACCAGAGAGCTGTGTAAGGACATCAGGGATAAATTGTAGACCTGCACAAGGCTGGGATGGGCTACAGGACAATAGGCAAGCAGCTTGGTGAGAAGGCAACAACTGTTGGCGCAATTATTAGAAAATGGAAGAAGTTCAAGATGACGGTCAATCACCCTCGGTCTGGGCTCCATGCAAGATCTCACCTCGTGGGGCATCAATGATCATGAGGAAGGTGAGGGATCAGCCCAGAACTACATGGCAGGACCTGGTCAATGACCTGAAGAGAGTTGGGACCACAGTCTCAAAGAAAACCATTAGTAACACACTACGCCGTCATGGATTAAAATCCTGCAGAGCACGCAAAGTCCCCCTGCTCAAGCCAGCGCATGTCCAGGCCCATCTGAGTTTGCCAATGACCATCTGGATGATCCAGAGGAGGAATGGGAGATGCTTTGGGGATGCTTTTCTGCAAAGGGGACAGGACAACTGCACCATACTGAGGGGAGGATGGATGTGGCCATGTATCGGGAGATCTTGCCCAACAACCTCCTTCCCTCAGTAAGAGCATTGAAGATGGATCGTAGCTGGGTCTTCCAGCATGACAACGACCCAAACACACAGCCAGGGCAACTAAGGAGTGGCTCCGTAAGAAGCATCTCAAGGTCCTGGAGTGGCCTAGCCAGTCTCCAGACCTGAACCCAATAGAAAATCTTTGAGGAAACCCGAAACCTGAAGAATCTGGAGAAGGTCTGCACGGAGGAGTGGGTCAAAATCCCTGCTGCAGTGTGTAAACCTGATCAAGAACTACAGGAAATGTATGATCTCTGTAATTGCAAACAAAAAGGTTTCTGTACCAAATATTAAGTTCTGCTTTTCTGATGTATCAAATACTTATATCATGCAATAAAATGCAAATTAATTACTTAAAAATCATACAATGGGAATTTCTGGATTTTTAGATTCCGTCTCTCACAGTTGAAGTGTACCTATGATAAAACTTACAGACCTCTACATGCTTTGTAAGTAGGAAACCCTGCAAAATCGGCAGTGTATCAAATACTTGTTCTCCCCACTCTATATATATAGCCATGTTATTTTATACTCCCTGTATAGAGCCATGTTATTTTATACTTCCTATATGTAGCTATGTTTTTTCGACTTCCTGTATATAGCCTTGTTATTTTATACTCCCTGTATATAGCCATGTTATTTTATACTCCCTGTATAGAGTCATGTTATTTCTACTTCTTGTATATAGCCATTGTCTTTTCTACTCCCTGTATATGTACTGTATATATATATATATATAGCCATGTTATTTTCTACTTCCTATATACAGTGGGGCAAAAAGTATTTAGTCAGCCAACAATTGTGCAAGTTCTCCGACTTAAAAAGATGAGGCCTGTAATGTTCATCATAGGTACACTTCAACTATGACAGACAAAATGAGAAAGAAAATCCAGAAAATCACATTGTAGGAATTTTTTATGAATTTATTTGCAAATTATGGTGGAAAATAAGTATTTGGTCACCTACAAACAAGCATGATTTCTGGCTCTCACAGACCTGTAACTTCTTCTTTAAGAGGCTCCTCTGTCCTCACTCGTTACCTGTATTAATGGCACCTGTTTGAACTTGTTATCAGTATAAAAGACACTTGTCCACAATCTCAAACAGTCACACTCCAAACTCCACTATGGCCAAGACCAAAGAGCTGTCAGAGGACACCAGCAACAAAATTGTAGACCTGCACCAGGCTGGGAAGACTGAATCTGCAATAGATAAGCAGCTTGGATTGAAGAAATCAACTGTGGGAGCAATTATTAGAAATGGAAGACATACAAGACCACTGATAATCTCCCTCGATCTGGGGCTCCACGCAAGGTCTCACCCCGTGGGGTCAAAATGATCACAAGAACGGTGAGCAAAAATCCCAGAACCACACAGGGGGACCTAGTGAATGACCTGCAGAGAGCTGGGACCAAGGTAACAAAGCCTACCATCAGTAACACACTACGCCGCTAGGGACTCAAATCCTGCAGTGCCAGACGTGTCCCCCTGCTTAAGCCAGTACATGTCCAGGCCCGTCTGAAGTTTGCTCGAGAGCATTTGGATGATCCAGAAGAAGATTGGGAGAATGTCATGGTCAGATGAAACCAAAATATAACTTTTTGGTAAAAACTCAACTCGTCGTGTTTGGAGGACAAAGAATGCTGAGTTGCATCCAAAGAACACCATACCTACTGTGAAGCATGGGGGTGAAAACATCATGCATCATGCTTTGGGCCAGCATCATGCTTAGGGCCAGCAACACAATTAGACCCAACCAAATTACGAGAAAGCAAAAAGATAACTATTTGACACACTGGAAAGAATCAACAAAAAACTGAGCAAATTGGAATGCTATCTGGCCCTAAACAGAGAGTACACAGTGGCAGAATACCTGACCACTGTCACTGACCCAAAATTAAGAAAAGCTTTGAGTATGTATAGACTCAGAGAGCATAGCCTTGCTATCGAGAGAGGTCTCCATAGGCAGATCAGGCTCTCAAGAGAAGGCAGTATATGTGCCCACTGTACACACAATGTGGTGGAAACTGAGCTTCACTTCCTAACCTCTTGCCAAATAATGACCATATTAGAGACACATATTTCCCACAGATCACACAGACCCATAAAGAATTCGAAAAGACTGATAAACTCCCATATGTGTTAGCAGAAATACCACAGTGTGCAATCACAGCAGCAATATATGTGGTCCGTTGCCATGAGAAAAGGGCAACCAGTGGAGCACAAACATTGTAAATACAACCTATATTTATCTGTTTATTTATCTTCCCTCACTATTCATACTACAACTATTTGCACATTGCTAAAACACTGCACATAGCTGATAATATAACACTTGAAATGTCTTTCTTTTTTAAACCTTTTTGAGTGCAATGTTTACTGTTTTTTTTAATGTTACATTTGTTTCTTCTCAATTTTGTTCATTGTTTATTTCACTAAATATATGTTCCCCATGCCGATAAATCCCAATTGAATTGGGAGAGAAAGAAAGAGAGAGATAGAGAATAAGAATGGACAACAACAACTCCCAGCATGGTTTCCATATTCTTATCCAATCTAACCTTCCATACCCCCATTCATTAACATGTTGGAGGACTTACTTGAATTTAGGTTTGGCCTCCTCTGTGGATGATGAGAGAGAGAGAGAGAGAAAAAAATAGTCATTAGAGATGTCCAGGTGAGAGAGACAGACAGACGGACCCAGACACATACTGTAGGAATGAATGGGGTAACGTCATTGATGGGTTTTTCCATTTTGAGTGGGGTCCAAAATTATTGGCACCCTTGACAAAGATGAGCAAAAAAAAAAGTAAAAACCTGTGCCCAAAACACCCGTTTCAATCCAAATGCCAATGGCGTTAAGCAAACTCCATGTGTTTACATTGGTTGGATGATATGAAAATAGAGCTCTTTGGCCATTCATACCAGTGGTGGTTTTGGCGTCAAAATAAGGATGCATAAGCAGAAAAGGACCCCATCCCTATATATAAAATATGGGGGTTGATCTTTGATGTTATGGGGCTATTTGCTTCCACTTGTTAAGGTCAACGGCATTATGAACTTTATCCAATACCAGGACATTTTTGCCAACAAACCTCGTTGCCTCAAACTTGGCCGCAAGTGGATCTTCCAGCAATAAACTAAAGCAGACATCAAAATCCACAGTGTTTTCTCCAACTCCAAATATTTCAGAAGAAGGCTCAGTATCACGTTCTGACCTTTATTTCCTTTGTTTTGTCATTATTTAGTATGGTCAGGGCATGAGTTGGGGTGGGCAGTCTATGTTTGTTTTTCTATGATTTGGGGATAGGGCTGTTTAGGTTCTCTCATATTTATTGTTTTGTTAGTCTATTCATGTATAGTTTCATCATTCATTCTTCATTAAAGAACCATGAATAGAAACCACCCTGCATTTTGGTCCGCCTCTCCTTCACCACAAGAAAACCATTACAGAATCACCCACCACAACAGGACCAAGCGGCGTGGTAACGGGCAGCAGCAGGAGCAGCGCGATAAAGACTTCTGGACTTGGGAAGAAATCCTCGACGGGAGTGGACATGGGAGAACGAATTGGACGGAAAGGGACCCTGGGCACAGCCAGGAGAATATCGCTGCCCCAAAGAAGAGCTGGAGGCGGTGAAGGCGGAGAGGCGCTGGTATGAGGAGGCAGCACGGCGGCATGGATGGAAGCCCGAGAGTCAGCCCCAAAAATGTATTGGGGGTGGGCACACAGGAAGTGTGGCGAAGCCAGGTAGGAGACCTGCGCCAACTTCCTGTGCTTACCGGGGGGTGAGAGAGACCAGGCAGGCACCAGTGTTATGCGGTGGAGCGCACCGTGTCCCCAGTGCGGTACATACCAGCTCCGCGTATCGGCCGGGCTAGAGTGAGCATCGAGCCAAGTGCCATGAAGCCGGCTCTACGCATCTGGTCCCCAGTGCGTCTCCTTGGGCCGGCTTACATGGCACCAGCCCTGCACACGGTGTCCCCGGGTTCGACTGCATAGCCCAGTGCGGGCTATTCCACCTCGCCACCCTGGCAGGGCGACTGGGAGCATTCAAACGGGTTATGTTGGGCAGGCTCGGTGCTCAAGAGCTCCAGTGCGCCTGCACGGTCCGGTCTATCCGGTACCACCTCCACGCACCAGCCCTCCGGTAGCAGCCCCCGCACCAGGCTGTCTCTCTGTCTCATCCCTACAGGTGCTCCCGCCTGTCCAGTGCTGCCGGAGCATTCCTACTCTCCAGCGCAGCCGGAGTCTCCCGCCTGTCCAGTGCTGCTAGAGCCTTCCTTCTCTCCAGCGCAGCCGGAGTCTCCCGCCCGTTCAGCACTGCCGGAGTCTCCCGTCTGCCCAGCGCCATCAGAGTCGCCAGTCTGCCCAGCGCCATCTGAGCTCCCCGTCTGCCCAGCGCCATCTGAGCCGCCCGTCTGCCTAGCGCCGCCAGTGCCGCCAGTCTGCCTAGCGCCGCCAGTGCCGCCAGTCTGCCCAGCGCCGCCAGTGCCGCCAGTGCCGCCAGTCTGCCCAGCGCCGCCAGTGCCGCCAGTCTGTCAGGAGCCGCCAGTGCCGCCAGGGGCCGCCAGTGCCGCCAGTCAGCCAGGGGCCGCCAGTGCCGCCAGTCAGCCAGGGGCCCGCCAGTGCCGCCAGTCAGCCAGGGGCGCCAGAGCCCTCAGCCCAGAGGCGCCAGAGCCCTCAGCCCAGAGGCGCCAGAGCCCCTCAGCCCAGAGGCGCCAGAGCCCCTGCCCCTCTGTCCCGAGCTTCCGCCCCTCTGTCTCGAGCTTCCCCCCCTCTGTCCCGAGCTTCCGCCCCTCTGCCCACCCAGACCCTCCCCTATAGGTTAAGGTTTTGCGGCCGGAGTCCACACCTTTGGGGGGGGTACTGTCACGTTCTGACCTTTATTTCCTTTGTTTTGTCATTATTTAGTATGGTCAGGGCGTGAGTTGGGGTGGGCAGTCTGTTTGTTTTTCTATGATTTGGGGATTTGTATGTTTCGGCCTAGTATGGTTCTCAATCAGAGCAGGTGTCATTAGTTGTCTCTGATTGAGAATCATACTTAGGTAGCCTGGGTTTCACTGTGTGTTTGTGGGTGATTGTTCCTGTCTCTGTGTTTGCACCAGATAGGGCTGTTTAGGTTTTCTCACGTTTATTGTTTTGTTAGTCTATTCATGTATAGTTTTCATTAAAGAACCATGAATAGAAACCACGCTGCATTTTGGTACGCCTCTCCTTCACCACAAGAAAACCGTTACACTCAGTGCCGTTTTAGTTGCAAGGTGAGATATTGAAGGGTATTGAAAACAGGGGTGTCAATAATTGTAGCCCCTACCTTAAAAAAAAAAAAAGTTGTTGAACAAAATCTCTTTCCATGAGAAATTATTTTAGTGTGAAATCATTTTATTTTCCCTTTTTTTTGTGTACAACAATACCTCAGTATTTGTGTTATTTATTTCAAAGTCTTTTTTGTTCATCTTTATCAAGGGTGGCAGTAATTTTGGACCCCACCTTATATAAACAGTATATGATTGAACCGCATCCCTCAAAGCCGGCCTCGCTGTTGGTTTTGAGTGGGATATTTAGCGTTCACCACCGGTGCTAACTCTACCTGGGCAACAGCCACGGGACTTGGCTATGCAAAACGAGCTTGCCAATTATTTACCTTCTCCTTCCTCTGCCCCCTCCCCTTCATCTGCATGCTCCTCCTCTCCCTCCTGTGGCTCCTCCTCCCCTTCATCTGCATGCTCCTCCTCTCCCTCCTGTGGCTCTTCCCCTGCATCAGGAAAAGAAAAAGAACACTGATAAAGACAAGAGGTGTGTGTGTCTGTGCACATGTGTGGTAGGGTAATGTTATATATATTCTGCTGAGGTAGGTTGTAGTAGGGTTATGTTATATACATTGAATTCTGAAATTATTCAGACCCCTTGACGTATTCCACATGTTGTTACGTTACAGCCTTATTTAAAATGGAGGAAATTGTTTTTCCCCCTCATAAATCTACACACAATACCTCATAATAAAAAGCAAAAACTTTTGTTTTAAAAACATTTTTTAAATATAACATTTACATAAGTTTTCAGACCCTTTTCTCTGTGCTTTTTTTCAGTGATTACAGCCTCGAGTCTTTTTGCGTATGACGCTACAAGCTTGGCACACCTGTATTTGGGGAGTTTCTCCCATTCTTCTCTGCAGATATGTTCAAGCTCTGTCAGGTTGGATGCATTGCTGCACAGCTAGTTTCAGATCTCTCCAGAGATGTTAGATTGGGTTCAAGTCCAGGTTCTGGCTGGGCCACTCAAGGACATTCAGAGACTTGTCACAAAGCCACTCCTGCGTTGACTTGGCTGTGTGCTTATTGTCGTTGTCCTGTTGGAAGGTGAACCTTTCACCTCAGTCTAGTCCTGAGTGCTCTGGAGCAGGTTTTCATCAAGAATCTCTCTGTACTTTGCTCTGTTCTTCTTTCCCTCGATCCTGACTACTCTCCCAGTCCCTGCCGCTGAAAAACATCCCCACAACATGATGCTGCCACCACCATGCTCCACCGTAAGGATGGTGCCAGGTTTCCTCCAGACGTGACACATGGCATTCAGGCCAAAGAGTTTCATCTTGGTTTCATCAGACCAGAGAATCTTGTTTCTCAGGTTCTCCCATCTCCACAGAGGATCTCTGGAACTCTGTCAGAGTGACCATCGGGTTCTTGGCCACTTCCCTGACCAAGCCCCTTCTCTGCCGATTGCTCAGTTTGGCCAGGAGGTCAGCTCTAGGAAAAGTCTTGGAGGTTCCAAACCTCTACCATTTAAGAATTTAACTTTATTTCACCTTTATTTAACCAGGTAGATCCGTTGAGAACAAGTTCTCATTTACAACTGCGACCCGGCCAAGATAAAGCAGTGTGACACAAACAAGAACACAGAGTTATACATAGACAAACGTACAGTCAATAACACAAAAGTAGAAAGATCTATGTACAGTGTGTGCAAATGTAGAAGAGTAGGGAGGTAGGCAATAAATAGGCCATAAAGGCAAAAATAATTACAATTTAGCATTAATACTGGAGTGATGGATGTGCAGATGATGATGTGCAAGTAGAGGTGTGCAAAAGAGCAAGAGGGTAAGTAATAATATGGGGATGAGGTAGTTGGGTGTGCTATTTACAGATTGGCTGTGTAAAGGTAAGTTGCTCTGACAGCTGATGCTTAAAGTTAGAGAGGGAGATATGAGACTCCAGCTTCAGAGATTTTTGCAATTCGTTCCAGTCATTGGCAGCAGAGAACTGGAAGGAAAGGCGGCCAAAGCAAGTGTTGGCTTTGGGGATGACCAGTAAAATATACCTGCTGGAGCACGTGTAATTGCTGGGTGTTGCTATGGTGACCAGTGAGCTGAGATAAGGCGGGCCTTTACCTAAAAAAAGACTTATAGATGACCTGGAGCCAGTGGGTTTGGCGTCGGATATGTAGGGAGGACCAGCCAACGAGAGCATAGAGGTCGCAGTGGTGGGTTGTATGTGGGGCTTTGGTGATAAAACGGATGGCACTGTGATAGACTACATCCAGTTTGCTGACTAGAGTGTTGATGGAGAATGATGGAGGTGACTGTGTTCTTGGGGACCTTCAATTCTACATAAATGTTTTGGTACCCTTCCCCAGATCTGTGCCTCGACACGATCCTGCTCGGAGCTCTAAGGACAATTTCTTCAACCTCATGGCTTGGTTTTTGCTCTGACATGCACTGTCAACTGTGGGACCTTATATTAACATGCATGTGCCTTTACAAATCATGTCCAATCAATTGAATTTACCACAGGTTGGACTCCAATAAAGTTGAAGAAACATCTCAAGAATGATCAATGGAAACAGGAAGCACCTGAGCTCAATTTTTAGTCTTATAGCAAAGGGTCTGAATACTTATGTAAATAAGGTATTTCTGAATAATGTATACTTTTGCAAACATTTCTAACAACCTGTTTATGCTTTGTAGTTATGAGGTATTGTGTTTAGATGGATTAAATATGCATTTTTTTTAATCAATTTTAGAATAAGGCCACAAAATGTGGAAAAAGTCAATGGTTTGGAATCCCTCCAGAATGCACTGCATATTCTACTGTGGTAGGTTCTAGTAGGGTTGTGTTCTATATATATATATATTATACTGAGGTAGGGTCTGGTAGGGTTATATTATATATATATATTATACTGAGGTAGGGTCTGGTAGGGTTATATTATATATATATATTATGCTGAGGTGGGGTCTGGGAGGGTTATGTTATATTTCTACTGAGGTGAGGTCTGGTAGGGTTATATTGTATATATATTATACTGAGGTAGGGTCTGGTAGGGTTATATTATATATATATATATTATGCTGAGGTGGGGTCTGGGAGGGTTATGTTATATTTCTATGTAGGTTAATGTTCTGTTTTTAGATACTAGTAGTGCTACGCTCTCTTTCATAAGCCCTTCCCACATGACTTCTGACCTGGCTCCTCGTTGGTCTCTTCTTCCTCCTCTATGGCTGGCTCTTCTTCTAGGACACATAAAGTGAGAGAGTGATAGACAGGCAGAAAAGCCTATCTCGTCCCCTTCTCCATAAGGTGTGCACTTGTTTACTTCAAGACATTGGATTGGTGTAAAGTTATGGCGGAAACTACGTCTTCACCAATCCAAAGCTTTTAAATCCTTGAGTAGGAGTGAACGAGTGCACACTTGTAGGGAGAATGGGATAAGAAGAGCATCAGAATCAGTAGAAAAGTAGAACTGATCTCATTTGAAACCATATTGTCCATACCCCTTTCCTGCAGTTGAATGACCAGATCGGCTTCATGGGTGGAATGTTAATTATTATATTAATAATTTCATAATTATCTGAAATTCCGGTGTTTAATGTCAAACGGTTTTGTTGTATTTCAGTCGTCTGTGATGTATATCAAGTGTAATACTGGGATGCAAACTCCAAATTGATTATATTTAAACTCTATGTCTGACATGGTATGGATGTCTTCTTTTTTTAAGCTCATAACCATGTGTGTGAGGTGTATACTTTTGTTTCAAAGTAGATTTGTTTAAGAGAACCAAGAAACCCCCTGTGTGCTCCTGATTGAGCCCACTGCAACCAACATTTACAAATAGCTCTACCATGACCTGTTCTATCAAGTTCTATCATTTTTGACAAATTTCAGTTCATGTGACAAAACAATAAATGTTTTTTTTGGTAGAGAATCACAATCTTAACCTCTGTGAAATATTCAGTTTCTTCAGAAAGTATTCATACTTACTCCACATATTTTTGCATTACATCCTGCATTCAAAATGGATTAAATAGACCCTCTCACCCATCTACACACAACACCCCATAATGACAAAGTGAAAAGATGTTTTTTGCATTTTTTTTAAATGTATTGAAAATGAAATACAGGAATATCTAATTTACATAAGTATTCACACCATAGAGTCAATACTTTGTAGAAAGACCTTTGGCAGCGATTACAGCAGTGAATCTTTCTGGGTAAGTCTTTAAGAGCTTGCTACAACTGGATTGTGCAACATTTGCCAAATATTCTCTGTCAAATTCAAGATGGCGCCGACGGAGATGGTCGCCTCACTTCGAGTCCTTAGGAAACTGCAGTATTTTTTTTTTATGTTTTATTTCTTACATTGTATTGTTACCCCAGGAAATCTTAAGTCTTGTTACATACAGTCGGGAAGAACTATTGGATATAAGAGTGACGTCAACCACCCCCCAGGACATTGGATCTAATCCCAGAACCCAAAAGAACGTTGCCGCAGAAAAGGTAGACAAAGCTGCCTCTGGTCAGACTTTCGAAGGCGTGCACACTACCCAGCGCTTCAGAGCATATTATTCGCCAATGTCCAGTGCAAGCACACACACACACATAAAACACGTACAAGCACACACACACACAGAACTTACCATTCTGCTCACTGTGGATGAATAAGGAATTATAATCACAGAAAACAACAGGCATTAGAAACAGAAATTCAACAAAATATATAAGTAAGTGAAATGTGAGACTTTATAGGTAGGGAAAGGGTATATAATATGATACCACATATATACAGGTTAGTATATCTGGTTGATAATGCGATATTTATATAAAATACTACTTGAGTAAAAGTATTTGTTTTCAAATATACTTAAATATACTCAAATGTCATTGGTCAAATATACTTAAATATCAAAAGTAAAAGTAAATGCTCTAAATGATTTACATTGGTCTTACACAATGGTCTTGTTATTTTAATTTACAGATAGCAAGGGGCTCCAACGCTCAGACATCATCAACAAACAAAGCCTGTATAGTCTGCCAGATCAGAGGCAGAAGGGATGACCACGTTTTCTCTTGATAAGTGTGTGAATTTGACAATTTTCCTGTCCTGCTACACATCGAAATGCTAAAGTTAAGTACAGATACCCTTAAAAAAGAATTAAAAAGGTACTTCAAAATATTTCTACTTAGTGGCTTTACACCATTGTACATATATAATGAATAAAGACTTACTCAAACTCTTCAACCTCTTCATTGTCTGACATGGTTGCTCTGGTCTAGAGAAAACAATACACACACACACAACACACACACACACACACAACACACACACACAGAAATATTACAGTACATACATATACAGTCTATAACCATATCAATACCTATTCATGGGTTTCACGGTCACATTGTTATGAACCAACTTTTTAGGTTCCTCCACTTATTCTAAAAAGGTGTTCATGATGATTTTGTCCAAATTACAATACAGTGTCTTGTAAATAATATGCTAACATAGGCAAATAATTAGTTGAAATCATTATAAATATCATTTTAGCCAGAAAACAATGTTGTCATTCGCTAGCTAACCCTAACCCTAATAGAAAGTTAAGCTATGAGGTGAAGTGACATAAAAACCCATGAATATACATATATACACAACCATATATATTCTGTATTACATTATGTTACATATATGAATATACATCTATACATGTTCTATATTACATTATATTACATACATGAATATAGAGCTATACATGTTCTATATTACAATATGTTACATACATAAATATACATCTATAGGTGGAAAGGTACATCTTTGTAGAAAGGTACATCTTTGTAGAAAGGTACATCTTTGTAGAAAGGTACATCTTTGTAGAAAGGTACATCTTTGTAGAAAGGTACAGCGGTCAGACATACCTGACAGATGGAGAGAAGAACTGACTTCAGTTAGAAGTATTTTCCACTGATCAACAGAAACGTGACAATAGGAGAGAGAGGGAGAGAGAGAGAGAAGGGAGGAGAAGGAGAGAATGGAGGAGGTGTGGGACCCTACAGTGTGTATTAATATCCAGAGATAACAGCCTGAACACTCTGATAGGGTGAGGGTATTCTCTTATCATCCATCCCTAAAAAGGACTCTTCTGGTGGCAGACCTGTCCCTGACACACACACACACACACACACACACACACACACACACACACTTAAACGGAAGCGATGCCCACACATACCACCACAAAGCACTCACCTTCAGAGATTAACCTAGGAATGTGTCCTCTCAGCCAGCTGGTTCTGGGGTTCACAAACACAAACAGACTCCACAGAGCCCCAGACCAGCAACACGATTAGACCCAATCAAATTACGAGAAAGCAAAAAGATAACTATTTGACACACTGGAAAGAATCAACAAAAAACAGAGCAAATTGGAATGCTATCTGGCCCTAATCAGAGAGTACACAGTAGCTGAATACCTGACCACTGTCACTGACCCAAAATTAAGAAAAGCTTTGAGTATGTATAGACTCAGTGAGCATAGCCTTGCTATCGAGAGAGGTCTCCATAGGCAGATCTGGCTCTCAAGAGAAGGCAGTATATGTGCCCACTGTACACACAATGAGGTGGAAACTGAGCTTCACTTCCTCACCTCCTGCCAAATAATGACCATATTAGAGACACATATTTCCCACAGATCACACAGACCGATAAAGAATTTGAAAAGAAATCCAGCACTGATAAACTCCCATATGTGTTAGCAGAAATACCACAGTGTGCAATCACAGCAGCAATATATGTGGTCCGTTGCCATGAGAAAAGGGCAACCAGTGGAGCACAAACAACATTGTAAATACAACCTATATTTATCTGTTTATTTATCTTCCCTCACTATTCATACTACAACTATTTGCACATTGCTAAAACACTGCACATAGCTGATAATATAACACTTGAAATGTCTTTCTTTTTTAAACCTTTTTGAGTGCAATGTTTACTGTTAATTTATAAAAAAATATATATGTATATGTTACATTTGTTTCTTCTCAATTTTGTTCATTGTTTATTTCACTAAATATGTTTCCCGTGCCAATAAATCCCAATTGAATTGGGAGAGAAAGAGAGAGAATAAGAATGGACAACAAGTCCCAGCATGTTTTCCATATTCTAATCCAACATTAAGTCCTCCAACATTAACATGTTGGAGGACTTACATGAATTTAGGTTTGGCCTCCTCTGTGGATGACGAGAGAGAGAGAGAGAGAGCAAGCGAGAGGGGGAGAGAGCAAGCGAGAGAAAGGAGAGAGAGAAAGAGGGAGAGAGAGAGGGAGAGAGAGAGAAAGAGAGAGAGAATGGAGGAGGTGTGGGACCCTACAGTGTGTATTAATATCCAGAGATAACAGCCTGAAGCCTCTGATAGGGTGAGGGTATTCTCTTTTCATCCATCCCTAAAAAGGTCTCTTCTGGAGGCAGACCTGTCCCTGACACACACACACACACACACACACACACACACACACACACACACACACACACAGAAGACAGTCATGCCATACTTGTAAGCTCCTACTCCAAGGCAACATTTTTATGAACGTTGTATCTGCTGTCATGTTTCTGTTGGTTTTTTACCTGGGATTCATCCGTTTACCCGATTTAGACACCGCGGCTTAGACAATTTCCAAAGTAGCTAACATATTCATTGTATACCCTGAACATAACCTGTGATTGATTGAATCCTGTAAATCCCAGCCATAGTCTATTGTCCGGAGCTGTTGTCCGGGGTTGTAGTAGCTAGGCGGAAGGAATGGCCAGCCGTTGAGAAATGCTTATTGAAATGTTTGATTATCATGGATTTATCGTGGTGACCGTGTTACCTAGCCTCAGTGCAGTGGGCAGCTGGGAGGTGGTGCTCTTGTTCTCCCAAAACTTTTTGGAGTTAGAGCTACAGTGCGTCCTGTGTCTCCTCCTCGCACTCGCCCTGAAGTACGTGTCCCCAGTCTGGTACGTTCTGTGCCTGCTCCCCGCTCTCGCCCCAAGGTGCGTGTCACTAGTCCAGTACCACCTGTGCCGGCTCCACGCACCAGGCCTCCAGTGCACCTCCTTATTCCGGTACGTCCTGTACCTGCGCCACGCATTAGGCCACCAGTGCGCATTCACAGTCCAGAGCCTCCGGCGACGGTCCACAGTCCGGAACCTCCTGCGACGGTCCACAGTCCGGAACCTCCTGCGACGGTCCACAGTCCGGAACCTCCTGCGACGGTCCACAGTCCGGAACCTCCTGCGACGGTCCACAGTCCGGAACCTCCTGCGACAGTCCACAGTCCGGAACCTCCTGCGACGGTCCACAGTCCGGAACCTCCTGCGACGGTCCACAGTCCGGAACCTCCTGAGACGGCTCTTCCTCTGCACCGATGTCCAGTCCAGGTACGGTGCCCAGTTCAGCTCCATGGCAGGAGCTTCCCTCTGCGCCTGTGGCCAGTCCAGGCACGGTGTCCTGTCCCGCTCCAAGGCCGGAGCCTTCCTCTATGCCGGTGCCCAGTCCAGGCACGGTGTCCTGTCCCGCTCCAAGGCCGGAGCCTTCCTCTATGCCGGTGCCCAGTCCAGGCACGGTGTCCTGTCCCGCTCCAAGGCCGGAGCCTTCCTCTATGCCGGTGCCCAGTCCAGGCACGGTGTCCTGTCCCGCTCCAAGGCCGGAGCCTTCCTCTATGCCGGTGCCCAGTCCAGGCACGGTGTCCTGTCCCGCTCCAAGGCCGGAGCCTTCCTCTATGCCGGTGCCCAGTCCAGGCACGGTGTCCTGTCCCGCTCCAAGGCCGGAGCCTTCCTCTATGCCGGTGCCCAGTCCAGGCACGGTGTTCAGCCACCGACACTAATCACCCCCCTTTGGCCACTCCAATACCTTGACTTTGTTTTCTTAAAGCCATTTTGCCACAACTTTGGAAGTATGCTTGGGGTCATTGTCCATTTGGAAGACCCATTAGCAAACAAGCTTTAACTTACTGACTGATGTCTTGAGATTCAATATAAGCGGTGATTCAGCGGGTGATTCCCTGATCCACCTCTACGCAGACGACACCATTCTCTATACATCTGGCTCTTCATTGGACACAGTGTTAATTAAAACCTCTTAAGGATCAGACCCTTGTGTTCATTTTTCACCTAACATGACTTATCCAAATACTACAGGCTGTAGACTAGTCTATGGTTAGTAATACAGACTGTAGACTAGTCTATGGTTAGTAATACAGGCTGTAGACTAGTCTATGGTTAGTAATACAGGCTGTAGACTAGTCTATGGTTAGTAATACAGGCTGTAGACTAGTCTATGGTTAGTAATACAGGCTGTAGACTAGTCTATGGTTAGTAATACAGGCTGTAGACAAGGCTTGGTTAGTTTCTTAACTCTACAGGCTGTAGAAAAGTCTACTGATGATAACACAGAATGTAGACAGTACCTGTTTGGTATTTTACTTAATATTGGCATATTTAAAAAAAAAAATCCTTCTATTATTAAGACGGAATTGTTTGTCAGGTCGACACATGTTGTATTTGGCGCATATGACAAATAACATTGGATTTGATTCGATTTTTGAATTCTCCTAACCTGCTACGAAAATTATATTTTTTTCTGCTATCTTAATTATCCAAACCTGCTATTTTTACTCTCATAACCTGCTACTTTAACTGTCACAACCTGATACGTAAATTTGATTAACATGCATTGCAAACACTAAGCTGACCCGCGGTGGACCTGGCTATGGATGATCTAACCAATAATGAAGCGCTGACGTTACACCATCACTGTTGAACCACCCACTGACGTTACACCATCACTGTTGATCCACGGACTGACGTTACACCATCACTGTTGATCCACGGACTGACGTTACACCATCACTGTTGATCCACGGACTGACGTTACACCATCACTGTTGATCCACGGACTGACGTTACACCATCACTGTTGATCCACCCACTGATGTTACACCATCACTGTTGATCCACCCACTGACGTTACACAATCAATGTTGTTCCACCCACTGACATTACACCATCACTGTTGATCCACCCACTGACATTACACTATCACTGTTGATCCACCCACTGACATTACACCATCACTGTTGATCCACCCACTGACGGTACACCATCACTGTTGATCCACCCACTGACATTCCACCATCACTGTTGATCCACCCACTGACGTTACACCATCACTGTTGATCCACCCACTGACGTTACACCATCACTGTTGATCCACCCACTGATGTTCCGATCACTGTTGAACCACCCACCGACGTTACACCATCACTGTTGATCCACCCACTGACATTACACCATCACTGATGTTTTCATCACAGTTGAGCCACCCACTGATATTACACCATCACTGTTGATCCACCCACTGATGTTTCCATCACTGTTGATCCACCCACTGACATTACACCATCACTGTTGATCCACCCAATGACATTACACAATCACTGTTGATCCGCCCACTGATGTTACACCATCATTGTTGATCCACCCACTGACGTTACACCATCACTGTTGATCCACCCACTGACATTAAACCTTCAATGTTGATCCACCCACTTATGTTCCGATCACTGTTGAACCACCCACTGATGTTACACCATCACTGTTGATCCACCCACTGACATTACACCATCACTGTTGATCCACCCACTGACGTTACACCATCACTGTTGATCCACCCACTGACGTTACACCATCACTGTTGATCCACCCACTGACATTAAACCTTCAATGTTGATCCACCCACTGATGTTCCGATCACTGTTGAACCACCCACTGATGTTACACCATCACTGTTGATCCACCCACTGACGTTACACCATCACTGTTGATCCACCCACTGACATTACACCATCACTGTTGATCCACCCACTGATGTTCCGATCGCTGTTGAACCACCCACTGACGTTACACCATCACTGTTGATCCACCCACTGACATTACACCATCACTGATGTTTTCATCACAGTTGATCCACCCACTGATATTACACCATCACTGTTGATCCACCCACTGATGTTTCCATCACTGTTGATCCACCCACTGACATTACACAATCACTGTTGATCCACCCACTGACATTACACAATCACTGTTGATCCACCCACTGACGTTACACCATCACTGTTGATCCACCCACTGACGTTACACCATCACTGTTGATCCACCCACTGATGTTCCGATCACTGTTGAACCACCCACTGATGTTCCGATCACTGTTGATCCACCCACTGACGTTACACCATCACTGTTGATCCACCCACTGACGTTACACCATCACTGTTGATCCACCCACTGACGTTACACCATCACTGTTGATCCACCCACTGACGTTACACCATCACTGTTGATCCACCCACTGACGTTACACCATCACTGTTGATCCACCCACTGACATTAAACCTTCAATGTTGATCCACCCACTGATGTTCCGATCACTGTTGAACCACCCACTGATGTTACACCATCACTGTTGATCCACCCACTGACGTTACACCATCACTGTTGATCCACCCACTGACGTTACACCACCACTGTTGATACACCAACTGATGTTACACCACCACTGTTGATCCACCCACTGACATTACACCATCACTGTTGATCCACCCACTGACGGTACACCACCACTGTTGATCCACCCACTGACGTTACACCATCACTGTTGATCCACCCACTGACGTTACACCATCACTGTTGATCCACCCACTGACGTTACAACATCACTGTTGATCCACCCACTGACGTTACAACATCACTGTTTATCCACCCACTGACATTAAACCATCAATGTTGATCCACCCACTGACGTTACACCATCACTGTTGATCCACCCACTGATGTTCCGATCACTGTTGAACCACCCACTGATATTACACCATCACTGTTGATCCACCCACTGACGTTACACCATCACTGTTGATCCACCCACTGACATTACACCATCACTGTTGATCCACCCACTGACGTTACACCATCACTGTTGATCCACCCACTGACGTTACACCATCACTGTTGATCCACCCACTGACATTAAACCTTCAATGTTGATCCACCCACTGATGTTCCGATCACTGTTGAACCACCCACTGATGTTACACCATCACTGTTGATCCACCCACTGACGTTAAACCATCAATTTTGATCCACCCACTGACGTTACACCATCACTGTTGATCCACCCACTGATGTTCCGATCACTGTTGAACCACCCACTGATATTACACCATCACTGTTGATCCACCCACTGACGTTACACCATCACTGTTGATCCACCCACTGACATTACACCATCACTGTTGATCCACCCACTGACGTTACACCATCACTATTGATCCACCCACTGACGTTACACCATCACTGTTGATCCCCCCACTGACATTAAACCTTCAATGTTGATCCACCCACTGATGTTCCGATCACTGTTGAACCACCCACTGATGTTACACCATCACTGTTGATCCACCCACTGACGTTACACCATCACTGTTGATCCACCCACTGACGTTACACCATCACTGTTGATCCACCCACTGCGTTACACCACCACTGTTGATACACCAACTGATGTTACACCACCACTGTTGATCCACCCACTGACATTACACAATCACTGTTGATCCACCCACTGACGGTACACCACCACTGTTGATCCACCCACTGACGTTACACCATCACTGTTGATCCACCCACTGACGTTACACCATCACTGTTGATCCACCCACTGACGTTACAACATCACTGTTGATCCACCCACTGACGTTACAACATCACTGTTGATCCACCCACTGACATTAAACCATCAATGTTGATCCACCCACTGGACGTTACACCATCACTGTTGATCCACCCACTGATGTTCGATCACTGTTGAACCACCCACTGATATTACACCATCACTGTTGATCCACCCACTGACGTTACACCATCACTGTTGATCCACCCACTGACATTACACCATCACTGTTGATCCACCCACTGACGTTACACCATCACTGTTGATCCACCCACTGACGTTACACCATCACTGTTGATCCACCCACTGACATTAAACCTTCAATGTTGATCCACCCACTGATGTTCCGATCACTGTTGAACCACCCACTGATGTTACACCATCACTGTTGATCCACCCACTGACGTTAAACCATCAATTTTGATCCACCCACTGACGTTACACCATCACTGTTGATCCACCCACTGATGTTCCGATCACTGTTGAACCACCCACTGATATTACACCATCACTGTTGATCCACCCACTGACGTTACACCATCACTGTTGATCCACCCACTGACGTTACAACATCACTGTTGATCCACCCACTGACGTTACAACATCACTGTTGATCCACCCACTGACATTAAACCATCAATGTTTATCCACCCACTGACGTTACACCATCACTGTTGATCCACCCACTGATGTTCCGATCACTGTTGAACCACCCACTGACGTTACACCATCACTGTTGATCCACCCACTGATGTTACACCATCACTGTTGATCCACCCACTGACATTACACCATCACTGATGTTTTCATCACTGTTGATCCACCCACTGACGTTACACCATCACTGTTGATCCACCCACTGACGGTACACCATCACTGTTGATCCACCTACTGACATTACACCATCACTGTTGATCCACCCACTGACGTTACACCATCACTGTTGATCCACCCACTGACGTTACACCATCACTGTTGATCCACCCACTGACATTAAACCTTCAATGTTGATCCACCCACTGATATTCCGATCACTGTTGAACCACCCACTGATGTTACACCATCACTGTGGATCCACCCACTGACGTTACACCATCACTGTTGATCCACCCACTGACGTTACACCACCACTGTTGATACACCCACTGATGTTACACCATCACTGTTGATCCACCCACTGACATTACACCATCACTGATGTTTTCATCACTGTTGATCCACCCACTGACGTTACACCATCACTGTTGATCCACCCACTGACATTACACCATCACTGTTGATCCACCCACTGACATTACACCATCACTGTTGATCCACCCACTCACGGTACACCATCACTGTTGATCCACCTACTGACATTACACCATCACTGTTGATCCACCCACTGACGTTACACCATCAATGTTGATCCACCCACTGACGTTACACCATCACTGTTGATCCACCCACTGACGTTACACCATCACTGTTGATCCACCCACTGACATTAAACCATCAATGTTGATCCACCCACTGATGTTCCGATCACTGTTGATCGACCCACTGACGTTACACCATCACTGTTGATCCACCCACTGACGTTACACCATCACTGTTGAGCCACCCACTGATATTACACCATCACTGTTGATCCACCCACTGACGTTACACCATCACTGTTGATCCACCCACTGATGTTACACCACCACTGTTGATACACCCACTGATGTTACACCATCACTGTTGATCCACCCACTGATGTTACACCACCACTGTTGATACACCCACTGACGTTACACCATCACTGTTGATCCACCCACTGACGTTACACCATCACTGTTGATCCACCCACTGACGTTACACCATCACTGTTGATCCACCCACTGACGTTACACCATCACTGTTGATCCACCCACTGACGGTACACCATCACTGTTGATCCACCCACTGACGTTACACCATCACTGTTGATCCACCCACTGACGTTACACCACCACTGTTGATCCACCCACTGACGTTACACCATCACTGTTGATCCACCCACTGACGTTACAACATCACTGTTGATCCACCCACTGACATTAAACCATCAATGTTTATCCACCCACTGACGTTACACCATCACTGTTGATCCACCCACTGATGTTCCGATCACTGTTGAACCACCCACTGACGTTACACCATCACTGTTGATCCACCCACTGATGTTACACCATCACTGTTGATCCACCCACTGACATTACACCATCACTGATGTTTTCATCACTGTTGATCCACCCACTGACGTTACACCATCACTGTTGATCCACCCACTGACGGTACACCATCACTGTTGATCCACCTACTGACATTACACCATCACTGTTGATCCACCCACTGACGTTACACCATCACTGTTGATCCACCCACTGACGTTACACCATCACTGTTGATCCACCCACTGACATTAAACCTTCAATGTTGATCCACCCACTGATGTTCGATCACTGTTGAACCACCCACTGATGTTACACCATCACTGTGGATCCACCCACTGACGTTACACCATCACTGTTGATCCACCCACTGACGTTACACCACCACTGTTGATACACCCACTGATGTTACACCATCACTGTTGATCCACCCACTGACATTACACCATCACTGATGTTTTCATCACTGTTGATCCACCCACTGACGTTACACCATCACTGTTGATCCACCCACTGACATTACACCATCACTGTTGATCCACCCACTGACATTACACCATCACTGTTGATCCACCCACTGATGTTCCGATCACTGTTGATCGACCCACTGACGTTACACCATCACTGTTGATCCACCCACTGACGTTACACCATCACTGTTGATCCACCCACTGACGTTACACCATCACTGTTGATCCACCCACTGATGTTACACCACCACTGTTGATACACCCACTGATGTTACACCATCACTGTTGATCCACCCACTGATGTTACACCACCACTGTTGATACACCCACTGACGTTACACCATCACTGTTGATCCACCCACTGACGTTACACCATCACTGTTGATCCACCCACTGACGTTACACCATCACTGTTGATCCACCCACTGACATTACACCATCACTGATGTTTACATCACTGTTGATCCACCCACTGATATTACACCATCACTGTTGATCCACCCACTGACGTTACACCATCACTGTTGATCCACCCACTCATGTTACACCACCACTGTTGATCCACACACTGACGTTACACCATCACTGTTGATCCACCCACTGACGTTACACCATCACTGTTGATCCACCCACTGACGGTACACCATCACTGTTGATCCACCCACTGACATTACACCATCACTGTTGATCCACCCACTGACGGTACACCATCACTGTTGATCCACCCACTGACATTACACCATCACTGTTGATCCACCCACTGACGTTACACCATCACTGTTGATCCACCCACTGACGTTACACCATCACTGTTGATCCAACCACTGACATTAAACGATCACTGTTGATCCACCCACTGATGTTCCGATCACTGTTGAACCACCCACTGACGTTACACCATCACTGTTGATCCACCCACTGACGTTACACCATCACTGTTGATCCACCCACTGACGTTACACCATCACTGTTTATCCACCCACTGATGTTACACCATCACTGATGTTTTCATCACTGTTGATCCACCCACTGATATTACACCATCACTGTTGACCCACCCACTGACGTTACACCATCACTGTTGATCCACCCACTGACATTACACCATCACTGATGTTTTCATCACTGTTGATCCACCCACTGATATTACACCATCACTGTTGATCCACCCACTGATGTTTCCATCACTGTTGATCCACCCACTGACATTACACCATCACTGTTGATACACCCACTGACGTTACACCATCACTGTTGATCCACAGACTGACGTTACACCATCACTGTTGATCCACCCACTGACGTTACACCATCACTGTTGATCCACACACTGACGTTACACCATCAATGTTGATCCACCCACTGATGTTCCGATCACTGTTGAACCACCCACTGACGTTACACCATCAATGTTGATCCACCCACTGATGTTACACCATCACTGATGTTTTCATCACTGTTGATCCACCCACTGACGTTACACCATCACTGTTGATCCACCCACTGACGTTACACCATCACTGTTGATCCACCCACTGACGTTACACCATCACTGTTGATCCACCCACTGACGTTACACCATCACTGTTGATCCACCCACTGACGTTACACCATCACTGTTGATCCACCCACTGACGTTACACCATCACTGTTGATCCACCCACTGACATTACACCATCACTGTTGATCCACCCACTGACGTTACACAATCACTGTTGATCCACCCACTGACGTTACACCATCACTGTTGATCCACCCACTGACGTTACACCATCACTGTTGATCCACCCACTGACGTTACACCATCACTGTTGATCCACCCACTGACGTTACACCATCACTGTTGATCCACCCACTGACGTTACACCATCACTGTTGATCCACCCACTGACGTTACACCATCACTGTTGATCCACCCACTGACATTGCACCATCACTATTGATCCACCCACTGACGTTGCACCATCACTGTTTATCCACCCACTGACGTTACACCATCACTGTTGATCCACCCACTGACATTAAACCATCAATGTTGATCCACCCACTGACGTTACACCATCACTGTTGATCCACCCACTGATGTTCCGATCACTGTTGAACCACCCACTGACGTTACACCATCACTGTTGATCCACCCACTGATGTTACACCATCACTGTTGATCCACCCACTGACATTACACCATCACTGATGTTTTCATCACTGTTGATCCACCCACTGACGTTACACCATCACTGTTGATCCACCCACTGACGGTACACCATCACTGTTGATCCACCTACTGACATTACACCATCACTGTTGATCCACCCACTGACGTTACACCATCACTGTTGATCCACCCACTGACATTACACCATCACTGTTGATCCACCCACTGACATTAAACCTTCAATGTTGATCCACCCACTGATGTTCCGATCACTGTTGAACCACCCACTGATGTTACACCATCACTGTGGATCCACCCACTGACGTTACACCATCACTGTTGATCCACCCACTGACGTTACACCACCACTGTTGATACACCCACTGATGTTACACCATCACTGTTGATCCACCCACTGACATTACACCATCACTGATGTTTTCATCACTGTTGATCCACCCACTGACGTTACACCATCACTGTTGATCCACCCACTGACATTACACCATCACTGTTGATCCACCCACTGACATTACACCATCACTGTTGATCCACCCACTGACGGTACACCATCACTGTTGATCCACCTACTGACATTACACCATCACTGTTGATCCACCCACTGACGTTACACCATCAATGTTGATCCACCCACTGACGTTACACCATCACTGTTGATCCACCCACTGACGTTACACCATCACTGTTGATCCACCCACTGACATTAAACCATCAATGTTGATCCACCCACTGATGTTCCGATCACTGTTGATCGACCCACTGACGTTACACCATCACTGTTGATCCACCCACTGACGTTACACCATCACTGTTGATCCACCCACTGATATTACACCATCACTGTTGATCCACCCACTGACGTTACACCATCACTGTTGATCCACCCACTGATGTTACACCACCACTGTTGATACACCCACTGATGTTACACCATCACTGTTGATCCACCCACTGATGTTACACCATCACTGTTGATCCACCCACTGATGTTACACCACCACTGTTGATACACCCACTGACGTTACACCATCACTGTTGATCCACCCACTGACGTTACACCATCACTGTTGATCCACCCACTGACGTTACACCATCACTGTTGATCCACCCACTGACATTACACCATCACTGATGTTTACATCACTGTTGATCCACCCACTGATATTACACCATCACTGTTGATCCACCCACTGACGTTACACCATCACTGTTGATCCACCCACTGATGTTACACCACCACTGTTGATCCACACACTGACGTTACACCATCACTGTTGATCCACCCACTGACGTTACACCATCACTGTTGATCCACCCACTGACGGTACACCATCACTGTTGATCCACCCACTGACATTACACCATCACTGTTGATCCACCCACTGACGGTACACCATCACTGTTGATCCACCCACTGACATTACACCATCACTGTTGATCCACCCACTGACGTTACACCATCACTGTTGATCCACCCACTGACGTTACACCATCACTGTTGATCCAACCACTGACATTAAACGATCACTGTTGATCCACCCACTGATGTTCCGATCACTGTTGAACCACCCACTGACGTTACACCATCACTGTTGATCCACCCACTGACGTTACACCATCACTGTTGATCCACCCACTGACGTTACACCATCACTGTTGATCCACCCACTGACATTACACCATCACTGATGTTTACATCACTGTTGATCCACCCACTGATATTACACCATCACTGTTGATCCACCCACTGACGTTACACCATCACTGTTGATCCACCTACTGACATTACACCATCACTGTTGATCCACCCACTGACGTTACACCATCACTGTTGATCCACCCACTGACGTTACACCATCACTGTTGATCCACCCACTGACATTAAACCTTCAATGTTGATCCACCCACTGATGTTCCGATCACTGTTGAACCACCCACTGATGTTACACCATCACTGTGGATCCACCCACTGACGTTACACCATCACTGTTGATCCACCCACTGACGTTACACCACCACTGTTGATACACCCACTGATGTTACACCATCACTGTTGATCCACCCACTGACATTACACCATCACTGATGTTTTCATCACTGTTGATCCACCCACTGACGTTACACCATCACTGTTGATCCACCCACTGACATTACACCATCACTGTTGATCCACCCACTGACATTACACCATCACTGTTGATCCACCCACTGACGGTACACCATCACTGTTGATCCACCTACTGACATTACACCATCACTGTTGATCCACCCACTGACGTTACACCATCAATGTTGATCCACCCACTGACGTTACACCATCACTGTTGATCCACCCACTGACGTTACACCATCACTGTTGATCCACCCACTGACATTAAACCATCAATGTTGATCCACCCACTGATGTTCCGATCACTGTTGATCGACCCACTGACGTTACACCATCACTGTTGATCCACCCACTGACGTTACACCATCACTGTTGATCCACCCACTGATATTACACCATCACTGTTGATCCACCCACTGACGTTACACCATCACTGTTGATCCACCCACTGATGTTACACCACCACTGTTGATACACCCACTGATGTTACACCATCACTGTTGATCCACCCACTGATGTTACACCATCACTGTTGATCCACCCACTGATGTTACACCACCACTGTTGATACACCCACTGACGTTACACCATCACTGTTGATCCACCCACTGACGTTACACCATCACTGTTGATCCACCCACTGACGTTACACCATCACTGTTGATCCACCCACTGACATTACACCATCACTGATGTTTACATCACTGTTGATCCACCCACTGATATTACACCATCACTGTTGATCCACCCACTGACGTTACACCATCACTGTTGATCCACCCACTGATGTTACACCACCACTGTTGATCCACACACTGACGTTACACCATCACTGTTGATCCACCCACTGACGTTACACCATCACTGTTGATCCACCCACTGACGGTACACCATCACTGTTGATCCACCCACTGACATTACACCATCACTGTTGATCCACCCACTGACGGTACACCATCACTGTTGATCCACCCACTGACATTACACCATCACTGTTGATCCACCCACTGACGTTACACCATCACTGTTGATCCACCCACTGACGTTACACCATCACTGTTGATCCAACCACTGACATTAAACGATCACTGTTGATCCACCCACTGATGTTACACCATCACTGTTGATCCACCCACTGACGTTACACCATCACTGTTGATCCACCCACTGACGTTACACCATCACTGTTGATCCACCCACTGACGTTACACCATCACTGTTTATCCACCCACTGATGTTACACCATCACTGATGTTTTCATCACTGTTGATCCACCCACTGATATTACACCATCACTGTTGACCCACCCACTGACGTTACACCATCACTGTTGATCCACCCACTGACATTACACCATCACTGATGTTTTCATCACTGTTGATCCACCCACTGATATTACACCATCACTGTTGATCCACCCACTGATGTTTCCATCACTGTTGATCCACCCACTGACATTACACCATCACTGTTGATACACCCACTGACGTTACACCATCACTGTTGATCCACAGACTGACGTTACACCATCACTGTTGATCCACCCACTGACGTTACACCATCACTGTTGATCCACACACTGACGTTACACCATCAATGTTGATCCACCCACTGATGTTACACCATCACTGATGTTTTCATCACTGTTGATCCACCCACTGATATTACACCATCACTGTTGACCCACCCACTGACGTTACACCATCACTGTTGATCCACCCACTGACGTTACACCATCACTGATGTTTTCATCACTGTTGATCCACCCACTGATATTACACCATCACTGTTGATCCACCCACTGATGTTTCCATCACTGTTGATCCACCCACTGATATTACACCATCACTGTTGATCCACCCACTGACATTACACCATCACTGTTGATCCACCCACTGACGTTACACCATCACTGTTGATCCACGGACTGACGTTACACCATCACTGTTGATCCACGGACTGACGTTACACCATCACTGTTGATCCACCCACTGACGTTCCGATCACTGTTGATCCACCCACTGACGTTACACCATCACTGTTGATCCACCCACTGACGTTACACCATCACTGTTGATCCACCCACTGACGTTACACCATCACTGTTGATCCACCCACTGACGTTACACCATCACTGTTGATCCACCCACTGACGTTACACCATCACTGTTGATCCACCCACTGACATTACACCATCACTGTTGATCCACCCACTGACGTTACACAATCACTGTTGATCCACCCACTGACGTTACACCATCACTGTTGATCCACCCACTGACGTTACACCATCACTGTTGATCCACCCACTGACGTTACACCATCACTGTTGATCCACCCACTGACGTTACACCATCACTGTTGATCCACCCACTGACGTTACACCATCACTGTTGATCCACCCACTGACGTTACACCATCACTGTTGATCCACCCACTGACATTGCACCATCACTGTTGATCCACCCACTGACGTTGCACCATCACTGTTTATCCACCCACTGACGTTACACCATCACTGTTGATCCACCCACTGACATTAAACCATCAATGTTGATCCACCCACTGACGTTACACCATCACTGTTGATCCACCCACTGATGTTCCGATCACTGTTGAACCACCCACTGACGTTACACCATCACTGTTGATCCACCCACTGATGTTACACCATCACTGTTGATCCACCCACTGACATTACACCATCACTGATGTTTTCATCACTGTTGATACACCCACTGACGTTACACCATCACTGTTGATCCACCCACTGACGGTACACCATCACTGTTGATCCACCTACTGACATTACACCATCACTGTTGATCCACCCACTGACGTTACACCATCACTGTTGATCCACCCACTGACGTTACACCATCACTGTTGATCCACCCACTGACATTAAACCTTCAATGTTGATCCACCCACTGATGTTCCGATCACTGTTGAACCACCCACTGATGTTACACCATCACTGTGGATCCACCCACTGACGTTACACCATCACTGTTGATCCACCCACTGACGTTACACCACCACTGTTGATACACCCACTGATGTTACACCATCACTGTTGATCCACCCACTGACATTACACCATCACTGATGTTTTCATCACTGTTGATCCACCCACTGACGTTACACCATCACTGTTGATCCACCCACTGACATTACACCATCACTGTTGATCCACCCACTGACATTACACCATCACTGTTGATCCACCCACTGACGGTACACCATCACTGTTGATCCACCTACTGACATTACACCATCACTGTTGATCCACCCACTGACGTTACGCCATCAATGTTGATCCACCCACTGACGTTACACCATCACTGTTGATCCACCCACTGACGTTACACCATCACTGTTGATCCACCCACTGACATTAAACCATCAATGTTGATCCACCCACTGATGTTCCGATCACTGTTGATCGACCCACTGACGTTACACCATCACTGTTGATCCACCCACTGACGTTACACCATCACTGTTGATCCACCCACTGATATTACACCATCACTGTTGATCCACCCACTGATGTTACACCATCACTGTTGATCCACCCACTGACATTACACCATCACTGTTGATCCACCCACTGACGTTACACCACCACTGTTGATCCACCCACTGATGTTACACCATCACTGTTGATCCACCCACTGATGTTACACCATCACTGTTGATCCACCCACTGATGTTACACCACCACTGTTGATACACCCACTGACGTTACACCATCACTGTTGATCCACCCACTGACGTTACACCATCACTGTTGATCCACCCACTGACGTTACACCATCACTGTTGATCCACCCACTGACATTACACCATCACTGATGTTTACATCACTGTTGATCCACCCACTGATATTACACCATCACTGTTGATCCACCCACTGACGTTACACCATCACTGTTGATCCACCCACTGATGTTACACCACCACTGTTGATCCACACACTGACGTTACACCATCACTGTTGATCCACCCACTGACGTTACACCATCACTGTTGATCCACCCACTGACGGTACACCATCACTGTTGATCCACCCACTGACATTACACCATCACTGTTGATCCACCCACTGACGGTACACCATCACTGTTGATCCACCCACTGACATTACACCATCACTGTTGATCCACCCACTGACGTTACACCATCACTGTTGATCCACCCACTGACGTTACACCATCACTGTTGATCCAACCACTGACATTAAACGATCACTGTTGATCCACCCACTCATGTTCCGATCACTGTTGAACCACCCACTGACGTTACACCATCACTGTTGATCCACCCACTGACGTTACACCATCACTGTTGATCCACCCACTGACGTTACACCATCACTGTTTATCCACCCACCTATGTTACACCATCACTGATGTTTTCATCACTGTTGATCCACCCACTGATATTACACCATCACTGTTGACCCACCCACTGACGTTACACCATCACTGTTGATCCACCCACTGACATTACACCATCACTGATGTTTTCATCACTGTTGATCCACCCACTGATATTACACCATCACTGTTGATCCAACCACTGATGTTTCCATCACTGTTGATCCACCCACTGACATTACACCATCACTGTTGATACACCCACTGACGTTACACCATCACTGTTGATCCACAGACTGACGTTACACCATCACTGTTGATCCACCCACTGACGTTACACCATCACTGTTGATCCACCCACTGACGTTACACCATCACTGTTGATCCACACACTGACGTTACACCATCAATGTTGATCCACCCACTGATGTTCCGATCACTGTTGAACCACCCACTGACGTTACACCATCAATGTTGATCCACCCACTGATGTTACACCATCACTGATGTTTTCATCACTGTTGATCCACCCACTGATATTACACCATCACTGTTGACCCACCCACTGACGTTACACCATCACTGTTGATCCACCCACTGACATTACACCATCACTGATGTTTTCATCACTGTTGATCCACCCACTGATATTACACCATCACTGTTGATCCACCCACTGATGTTTCCATCACTGTTGATCCACCCACTGATATTACACCATCACTGTTGATCCACCCACTGACGTTACACCATCACTGTTGATCCACGGACTGACGTTACACCATCACTGTTGATCCACGGACTGACGTTACACCATCACTGTTGATCCACGGACTGACGTTACACCATCACTGTTGATCCACCCACTGATGTTCCGATCACTGTTGATCCACCCACTGACGTTACACCATCACTGTTGATCCACCCACTGACGTTACACCATCACTGTTGATCCACCCACTGACGTTACACCATCACTGTTGATCCACCCACTGACGTTACACCATCACTGTTGATCCACCCACTGACATTACACCATCACTGTTGATCCACCCACTGACGTTACACAATCACTGTTGATCCACCCACTGACGTTACACCATCACTGTTGATCCACCCACTGACGTTACACCATCACTGTTGATCCACCCACTGACGTTACACCATCACTGTTGATCCACCCACTGACGTTACACCATCACTGTTGATCCACCCACTGACGTTACACCATCACTGTTGATCCACCCACTGACGTTACACCATCACTGTTGATCCACCCACTGACGTTACACCATCACTGTTGATCCACCCACTGACGTTACACCATCACTGTTGATCCACCCACTGACGTTACACCATCACTGTTGATCCACCCACTGACATTGCACCATCACTGTTGATCCACCCACTGACGTTGCACCATCACTGTTTATCCACCCACTGACGTTACACCATCACTGTTGATCCACCCACTGACGTTACACCATCACTGTTTATCCTCCCACTGACGTTACACCATCACTGTTGAGCCACCCACTGACGTTACACCATCACTGTTGATCCACCCACTTACGTTACACCATCACTGTTGATCCACCCACTGACGTTACACCATCACTGTTGATCCACCCACTGACTGTAACGGCAGATTTCCTCTTCAACTGAAGAGGAGTAAGGATCGGACCAAGATGCGGCGTGGTAAGTGTTCATGACGTATTATTAAAAATGAACTGAGCACTGAAATACAAAACAATAAACGATTTGAGTGAAACGAATACCGAAACAGTACCGTGTGGCGACAAACACTCACACGGAAACAAACACCCACAAACCAACAGTGAAACCCAGGCTTCCTACATATGATTCTCAATCAGAGACAACTAACGACACCTGCCTCTGATTGAGAACCATACTGGTGTCACACCCTGACCATAGTTTGCTTTGTATGTTTCTATGTTTTGTTTGGTCAGGGTGTGATCTGAGTGGGCATTCTATGTTGTGTGTCTAGTTTGTCTCTTTCTGTGTTTGGCCTGATATGGTTCTCAATCAGAGGCAGGTGTTAGTCATTGTCTTTGATTGGGAACCATATTTAGGTAGCCTGTTTGGTGTTGGGTTTTGTGGGTGATTGTTCCTGTCTCTGTGTTTGCACCATATAGGGCTGGTTTGGTTTTTCACATTTCTTGTTTTGTTAGTCTATTAAAGTATAGTTTCTTTATTAAAGAACCATGAATAATAACCACGCTGCATTTTGGTCCGCCTCTCCTTCGACTCAAGAAAACTGTTACAACTGGGCTGAACACAAAAACCAACATAGAAAAACAAACAGACTGCCCACCCCAACTCACGCCCTGACCATACTAAATAAAGACAAAACAAACAGACTGTCCACCCCAACTCACGCCCTGACCATACTAAATAATGACAAAACAAACAGACTGCCCACCCCAACTCACGCCCTGACCATACTAAATAAAGACAAAACAAACAGACTGCCCACCCCAACTCACGCCCTGACCATACTAAATAAAGACAAAATAAAGGAAATAAAGGTCGTGAACGTGACACTGACATTACACCATCACTGTTGATCCACCCACTGATAATTAGCATCACATGTGGTCCACCCGCTCCTTTCGCAATGCCCCCTTTCAGGCACACTCCAAGTATGCTGTTTCCCATACTTGGCCATCGGGAGTTCCATTGGAATATGTGGATGGCGTCATCGCTATCCAGTTCGTGACTTGGACTGAATTAGGTTCCGGTACTCATTTTGTGTGCCTGTATTGTTTATATTTAGGAGCAGGAGCACCACAATACCTTGGAGCTGATATTCTAAAAGAGGAATAAGAGCTCAAGCAGCATAACATTTGAGGTGCAGGAATTCAGCTCCAGGCCAAGTCACGAACTGGCTAAATGGCACAACCGGTTACATGGCGTCCCTTGAGAAGGCAAGAACAAGATTTGTCAGGAGAAGTGCAGCATTATAGCAAGGAGATGTATACTTGGAATACAGAGGAGGAATGGAGGGAAAAAGAGAGGCAGAGGAGGTCTAAGAGAGAGAGGGAGGAAGAGGGTGAGCTTGAGTCTGTTAAAGATTGTGAACAAAGGGAGATGGTTTGTTAAAGAAGAATGGTAGAAAGTGTAAGCAGAGTGAGTTATACGCGGATCGAAGATAGGAGGAGAAAATGGAAGTGAATGAGGGCAAAGTATTGGAGGTGGTATGTGTGGTGAAGGTCTCGGGGCCCGAGGCTTACATCAAGGGTCAGGAAAAAGATGAGTCTGTGACAATAGGAGGGAAATTTGGGAAAAAGAAAAAAGTGGACCCCTGCCTTTTGGCTGACATATTTGTGGGTTCAGGGTGGGTGAAAACAGTTAGGTGCTGTGGCATCAATGAGGGCAACCAGAAGTGATCTTTTTGTTAATTGTTTCTGTTTCTGCTGGTCAGGGGGAGCAGGTGCTCCGTGTTAAATTTATGAGGACAAGAGAGGTGAATTGTTTTGCTCTCAAGAAAAGGGCACCATTGAGAGGTTATTTATTTTACCAAGTAAGTTGACTGAGAACACATTCTCATTTACAGCAACAACCTGGGGAATAGTTACAGGGGAGAGGGATGAATTAGCCAATTGTAAACTGGGGATGGTTAGGCGACCATGATGGTATGTGGGCCAAATTGGGAATTTAGCCAGGACACTGGGGTTAACACTCCTACTCTTACAATAAGTGCCATGGGATCTTTAGTGACCACAGAGAGTCAGGACACCCATTTAACATCCCATCCAAAAGACAGCACCCTACACTGGGCAATGTTCCCAATCACTGCCCTGGGTTATTGAGATATATTTTTAGACCAGAAGAAAGGGTGCCTCCTACTGGCCCCCAACACCACTTTCAGCAGAATCTGGTCTCCCATGCAGGAACTGATCAGGACCAACCCTGTGTAGCTTCAGAAGCAAGCCAGCAGTGGAATGCAGGGTGGTATGCTGGGGTAGAGGTAAATGTCAAGGTTGACCAACTGAAGGGGAACATTCCCGGTGTTTGTGATACGTTGTCTGAGTATTGACGTTGAGTCTTTGCCCAACAAAGAGATGGTAGGATATATAAGTTATTCCATACAAGCGTTGTGCCGAATACACTACGTTTTTACAGGTGTCAAGCTTATGGGCCTGTGGCAGTGTGTAGGAGGGAGGTTCCTATGTGGCAGCAGTGTGTAGGAGGGAGGTTCCTATGTGGCAGCAGTGTGTAGGAGGGAGGTTCCTAGATGTTCCTATGTGGCAGCAGTGTGTAGGAGGGAGGTTCCTATGTGGCAGCAGTGTGTAGGAGGGAGGTTCCTATGTGGCAGCAGTGTGTAGGAGGGAGGTTCCTATGTGGCAGCAGTGTGTAGGAGGGAGGTTCCTATGTGGCAGCAGTGTGTAGGAGGGAGGTTCCTAGATGTTCCTATGTGACAGCAGTGTGTAGGAGGGAGGTTCCTAGATGTTCCTATGTGGCAGCAGTGTGTAGGAGGGAGGTTCCTATGTGACAGCAGTGTGTAGGATGGAGGTTACTATGTGGCAGCAGTGTGTAGGAGGGAGGTTCCTAGATGTTCCTATGTGGCAGCAGTGTGTAGGATGAAGATCCTATGTGGTAGCAGTGTGCAGGAGGGAGGTTTCTAGATGTTCCTATGTGGCAGCAGTGTGTAGGAGGGAGGTTCCTATGTGGCAGCAGTGTGTAGGAGGGAGGTTCCTAGATGTTCCTATGTGGCAGCAGTGTGTAGGAGGGAGGTTCCTAGATGTTCCTATGTGGCAGCAGTGTGTAGGAGGGAGGTTCCTATGTGTGAGAAGTGGGCCAAAGGGAATGAGACAAAGGAATGTGTAGCATTGTGTAGTAGTGGTATGTGTTAACTGCAGGGGTGCCCATGTGGCTGGGAATCAGAAATGTCCCGTGTGAGAGAGGCAGGTTGAGGTTTCCAGGGTTAGAGTAGTGCAGAAGTTGACCTATGCTGAGGCAGTGAAGAAAGTAGAGGAAGATGGGTCAAGGGGGAGGAGTGGTGAGAGGAGGGGTGTAGTAGATCTGTTCCAGAACAGAGGGAGGGGTCCTGAGAGGAGGGGTGTGACTAGTAGATCTGTACCAGAACAGAGGGAGGGACCCTGAGAGGAGGGGTGTGACTAGTAGATCTGTACCAGAACAGAGGGAGGGACCCTGAGAGGAGGGGTGTCGTAGATCTGTACCAGAACAGAGGGAGGGATACTGAGAGGACTGGTGTAGTAGATCTGTTCCAGAACAGAGGGAGGGATCCTGAGAGGAGGGGTGTGACTAGTAGATCTGTACCAGAACAGAGGGAGGGATACTGAGAGGAGGGGTGTAGTAGATCTGTACCAGAACAGAGGGAGGGATCCTGAGAGGAGGGGTGTGACTAGTAGATCTGTACCAGAACAGAGATATAAACCAACAAGTGGTATATGTTTCAGTGAGATTGGATTTGTAGCATATATAACAATGGTTATCAACTGTACTGCAGGGATGGAAAGTCACAGAAAATTGAGGTGGTGGTGGCAGCTGCAGAGAGGTATTTGGGTGTACGAGACTTGACGTCAGAAGAGTTACAGGGTGTGTTCAGTGATGGTGTCCCGTCCTTTCAGTCTGTTGGCCTGAGGTAGGACCAGATAGATTTAAATAGTGGAGTGGGGTGATAGGTTGTTAGTGAGTATAGGGATAGATGGTAGGGTATTTAAATAGTGGAGTAGGGTGGGGGTTGTTAGTGAGTGTAGGGTTAGATGGTAGATGGTAGGGTATTTAAATAGTGGAGTAGGGTGGTAGGTTGTTAATGAGTGTAGGGTTAGATGGTAGATGGTAGGGTATTTAAATAGTGGAGTAGGGTGGGGGTTGTTAGTGAGTGTAGGGTTAGATGGTAGATGGTACGGTATTTAAATAGTGGAGTAGGGTGGGGGGGTTGTTAGTGAGTGTAGGGTTCGATGGTAGATGGTAGGGTATTTAAATAGTGGAGTGGGGTGGGGGGGTTTAGTGTTGGGTTAGATGGTAGGGTGTTTAAATAGTGGAGGAGGGTGGTGGGTTGTTAATGAGTGTAGGGTTAGATGGTAGGGTATTTAAATAGTGGAGTAGGGTGGGGGGTTGTTAATGAGTGTAGGGTTGGATGGTAGGGTATTTGAATAGTGGAGTAGGGTGTTTTTTTGTGAGTGTAGGATTAGATGGTAGATGGCAGGTTATTTAAAGAGTGGAGTAGGGTGGTAGGTTGTTCATTAATGAGTGTAGGATTAGATGGTAGGGTATTTAAATAGTGGAGTAGGGTGGGGAGGTTTTAGTGAGTGTAGGGTTAGATGGTAAGGTATTGAAATAGTGGAGTAGGGTGTTTTTTTGTGAGTGTAGGGTTAAATGGTAGATGGTAGGGTATTTAAAGAGTGGAGTAGAGTGGTGGGTTTGCACTGCAAAATTACTGCAGTAAATTTTTTATATTTTGAATGCTGTATAACTGCACTCTAACTGCAATATTTTTTCGTAAGGAAGGTGGCGGCAATGCAACATTTATTTGGTGCCACACGGCGTTAAACCTCATCGAAGAAGAAGTTGTATTGTTTTGATCCGTTGAAGTCGCACATCGCCGAAATACCGTTTGTCTGCAGGTAGGAATAAGTTAGATATCTGTTCATCTTCTCATGAAATGTAGTATGTTTTACATGAGTTTTTATTTTATGCACATGTTTTTACTTTCGCAATGTTCATTAACGCGTTATAGCTAGCTAACTGGCTAAATGGTTAGTGCTATCTGGAGTCCTTGGGACGTCCCTACCCTAAATCCTCCCCATAACCCTTACCCTAAATCCTCAATTTAACCCCTACCCATTTTAAATGTACGCTTCAACGTGTTAGCGACGTCCCAAGGACCCCGGATTGCATGAGTCCTGGCTAAAGCTAACAGGCTGGTGAAAGAGGCTGGCAGCTGAGGAGCGATCTACTCCGTCCCACAGACCCGCTCTCTGCAGGCGCAACCAGAGGTTCAACCAGGAGCCCCAGCGCGACATAATTACTAGCTAGTTAGGACACAATGACAAGTTTCTTGAGCCAACTAAAAAAATGGAACAAAAAATACACACACATTGAGTTGTTGTTACCAAAAAAGTATTAATACCCATTAATGTGGGTATTAATCTTGTTCATTCCCAGCGCGCATTTCTACCCTTACGGAAAAAAGATGAATCAGAGTGCAGTAAACTGCAAATACAGAGTCCATAATACCTTTTTCTATTTTACTGCCGTAATTGTACAGTGTCACTGTAGTTATTATGCCATTACTGCGTCCAAAATACCACAGTTGACTGCAGTTTGAAAGCTGCAATCATTTGTTATAAGGGCAGGGTGCTGTTGCAGATATAGCATAAAAATATGGCCTTTTCTGTAGCCAACATGCTGGATGTAACATGTATGGCACTGTAATGAGATGCCAACTTATGTAGGTTTCTCTGATCAAATAGCCTAATCTAAAAATGTGCTGACATGTTAACAAACAACATCCTAACAGGTCAAAGTAGAATGGAAATATGGAATGGTCATCAGGCTACTCACAACTAATGTCCAGGAATTGTTTTCCTGTGGGCAAAATTGGCATGATCAGTGGTTTCGAGTTCGTATCCGTCAAATAAAATACTTCTGCATTTCCCGCTGTGTAAACACATTGCAAATAGGCTTAGGATAACTCCTCCTGATAAAGTTGGGTAGCTGATATTCAGAGCTTTTAAATAGCCAAATTGATTAGTCACATTACTCCTGAGTGGCAGCAGCAGTCTAAGGCACTGCATCTCAGTGCTAGAGGCGTCACTACAGACCCTGGTTCGATTCCAGGCTGTATCACAACCGGCTGTGATTGGGAGACCCATAGGGGCGGTGCACAATTGGCCCAGCGTCGTCTGGGTTAGGGTTTGGCCCGGGTAGGCAGTCATTGTAAATAAGAATTTGTTCTTAACTTACTTGCCTAGTTAAATAAATACAAAATAAACAGGAATCAGGACTAATAAAACCAATGCAATGGCCTATTTTTACAAATGGGGGGCATTCATAAAATTCCATTGCAGCTGACATGGTAGGCTGCACCCCAGTAAGTCCTTTCTGGTCCCGTCTGTACATCTTGTTGGTGGGGCAGTGATTCCCATGTTGTCCACAGAGGTTTATTTATCGGTTAGGTCCGGACCAAATCTGATCCAATCATAGACGTTTATGTTTGGTTCAGATTTTGTCCAGTCTGACCCAGCCTTGATTTGGCCCATACATAGATGTCATTTCACCTTTCATTCATGACCTCACTTCAACACCTCGGAAATATGCATATTCAGTCATTTTGCTTACTGGGGCTATTCTAGTTTTGGCGGGGGCCATTTTTCTTCTCTCTCACTTAAGGCAGAACAGCCAGGACCGGCCCTGCACAGAGCTAACTTGATGTGAAGGTAGAGAAAGATCAGCTTACCTTGTTAGCCAGCTAGATGGATGAATTTCCTCATGACAGCCAACAATATAACTAAACTAAATGCTGTGGTGGAAAAAGTACCCAATTGTCATACTTGAGTAAAAGTAAAGATACCTTAAAAGAAAATGACTCAAAGTAAAAGTGAGTCACCCAGTAAAATACTACCTAAGTAAAAGTTTGAAAGTGTGGCGCAGTGGTTAGGGGCGCTGTACTGCAGCGCCAGCTGTGCCACCAGAGACTGGGTTCATGCCCAGGCTCTGTCGTAACCGGCCGCGACCGGGAGGTCCGTGGGGCGACACACAATTGGTCTAGCATCGTCTGGGTTAGGGAGGGTTTGGCCGGTAGGGAAATCCTTGTCTCATCGTGCACCAGCAACTCCTGTGGCGGGCCGGGCGCAGTGCACGCTAACCAAGGTTGCCAGGTGCACGGTGTTTCCTCCGACTCATTGGTGCGGCTGGCTTCCGGGTTGATGGCGCTGTGTTAAGAAGCAGTGCGGCTTGGTTGGGTTGTATCGGAGGACGATGACTTTCAACCTTTGTCTCTCCCGAGCCCGTACGTGAGTTGTAGCGATGAGACAAGATAGTAACTACTAATAATTGGACACCAATAAATTGGGGACAAAGGGGGTAAAATTCTAAACAAAAAAAACAACAAAAAATAAAAATAAATGGAATTGATAAAATGTACTTAAATATCAAAAGTAAAAGTATGAACCATTTCAACTGAAGGTTGCTGGATCGAATCCCTGAGCTGACAAGGTTAAAATCTGCTGTTCTGCCCCTGAACAAGGCAGTTAACCCACTGTTCTCTGGTAGGCTTTCATTCTAAATAATAATTTGTTCTGACTTGCCTAGTTAAATAAAAACATATTTTCAAATTCCTTACATTAAGCAAAGCAGATGGACACATTTTTAAAAATATTTTCTTTCATATACGGATAGCCAGGGGCTCGCCTCCAACACTCAGACAAACCATTTACAAACAAAGCATGTGTTAGTGAGTCTGCCAGGTCAGAGGCACTAGGGATGACCAGGGATATTCTCTTGATAAGTGTGTGTGAATTAGACAATTTTCCTGTTCTGTTAAGCATTCAAAATAGAATTAGTACTTTTGGGTGTCAGGGAACATTTATGGAGTAAAAAGTACATAATTTTCTTTTAGGAATGTAGTGAAGTAAAAGTTGTCAAAAATGTTAAAAGTAAAGTACAGATACTCAAACTTTTGAAGTATTTTACACAACTGGTTAAAGCTTTACTCTAAAATGGATTAAATAAATACAAATCCTCATCAATATACACACGATACCCAATAATGACTAAGTGAAAACAGTTTTTTAGGAAATGCAAATGTAAATAAATACATTTTATATTTACATAAGTATTCAGACCTCTTTGCTTTGAAACTTGAAATTGAGCTCATCTGCATGCTATTTCCATTGATCATCCTTGAGATGTTTCTACAACTTGATTGGAGTTCACCTGTGATAAATTCAATTGATTGGACATGATTTGGAAAGGCACACACCTGTCTATATAAGGTCCCACAGTTGACAGTGCATGTCAGAGCAAAAACCAAGCCATGAGATTGAAGGAATTGTGGGCTCCATCATTCTTAAATGGAGAAGGTTTGGAACCACCAAGACTCTTTCTAGAGCTGTCCGCCAGGCCAAACTGAGCAATCGGAGGTCCGAGAGGTGACCAAGAACCCGATGGTCACTCTGACAGAGCTCCAGAGTTCCTCTGTGGAGATGGGAGAACCTTCCAGAAAGACAACCATCTCTGCAGCACTCCACCAATCAGGCCTGTATAGTATAGTGACCAGACAGAAGCCACTCCTCAGTAAAAGGCACATGACAGCCGGCTTGGACTTTGCCAAAGGCACCTAGGACTCTCAGACCATAAGAAACAAGATTCTCTGTCTGATGAAACCAAGATTGAACTCTTTGGCCTGAATGCCAAAGCGTCACGTCTTGAGGAAAACCTGGCACCATCCCTACGGGGAAGGGTGGTGGCATCATCCTGCTGTGGGGATGTTTTTCAGCGGCAGGGCCTGGGAGACTAGTCAGGATTGAGGGAAAGATGAATGGAGCAAAGTACAGAGAGATCCTTGATGAAAACCTGCTCCAGAGCTTGCTCAGGACTTCAGACTGGGGGCGAAGGTTCACCTTCCAACAGGACAATGACCCAAAGCACACTAGTTTATAAAAAGACGCTTTGACGTTCATTCCATGTTGTTTAGGTTACTATATTATGTTGTTGGTTGGTTACCATGCTACGGGAATATCTCCTCGCCATCTCTGCTTCTTCTCTTCTTCCTGTCTTCTCTCCCCTAACTCTCCTCTCAGTGATGAAGACCCCAGGCAGCGGAGACAGAAGGCGATAAGGTCACTCTGGGTGTCTGTGTGCCCCAGGGCTTGTGAGGTTTGTCAGAGGAGGAAACGAGGGGCGGAGCCAACTGACCCCTCTAGAGACGTCTTCACCCCGGATTGGTTTCGTGCCAGGTCAGAGTTCAACGCCAAGGAGAACCTACAGCTGACCCGGAGCTGTCACTCAAACCTGACCTGCCAATCGCAGCCTTTCCAGATGCCCAGGTCCCACCCTACAGCGCTCCCAGGTACTCATGCTGCAGGTCCCGCTTGTGATTGATCATTCTGAGGCTGGGAGGGGCAGTGTGACATCACAGAGGGGTGTGTGAGGGGATGAGATGGAGAGAAGTGTGGTAAGGAGAGGCTCACACACCAATAGCACCACACGGAATCAGCATGTACCTGCTATTACCCATTCACCCTTCATACAGCTGGTTTAACCTTTCACTCCTTTGACCCTCGTGTCCCCAGGCAATGCTGACTCCACTAACAGACCGACTCCGGGGAGGAGAAGAGGAGCAGAAGAGAGCAGGCCCTGACCAGTCCCCTGTGGCACACAGTAGAGCTCCAGTCCTTCTCCTGGCCATGAGTCCCGGCAGCTGTCAGCTGGAGAGAAGTGGGCTGGGTGATGTCACACAAGCAGAGGGGGGGAGACCGGTTTAGGGCGTGGGGACATGTGGGGGGCTTGCAGACAGCTACAGCCGAGCCATCAAACTCCTCATCACCCTAAAACTACACACCCGGAGAGAAGGGGAGGCGATGACCCGATAGAGGAGGAGGAGGGAGGAGGATGAGGAGACGGAGAAGAAAGATAGCCCAGAGGCCCCTACAGATCGTCAGTACCGTTCCACCAAGGCCTCTCTCTACTCCAACCTATCCCTATGTCAGCTGGAAACTGGGCCAGTGGTCCTGGCCAGAGGGTGTGCCTCCAGGCTAGGAATTGCCAGGGACCTCACCAATACTTAATTTGTAAATCAGGGAATTCCAGAACACATAGTGAGCACGGGGGCTCTGGAGGTGGGTGTGTGGGGGGGGGGGCCTTGAGAACCGTCTCAACACATTGAGAAAAAAGTGTTCAACACAACATAGCAGCAGACAGAGTAAACAGCCAAGTAGCCTACTATCTATGGTGTGAAACGGGCAGCACTCTCCATGGCGCTGAATAATTCAAAGCATTTTAGACGTCACTGCAGTATGCCCACATACTTGAGTATAGCTGCGGTTACACAAGTCCACATTTCTTAGAGCCTAATTTTCTAGACGTCAGTGTACAGCAACATTTTTAGACAACACTGCAGAACACCCATATACCCACATACTCAGCTGTGGAGCTTACAAGACCTGCATTTCATATCATTTTCAACTCATCAATGTAGCTGTAGAACAAATATCGGAATGAAACTTAAAATCAAATAAATCAATGTAGGACACAGCAGAACACGCACATGAGAATATATAGGCCTCCTGCCGATGTGATAGTATGAAGCACATATTCAGATTACCTTCACAGTACAGAACAAGTTTGTAAAGGAAGAAATATGTACTACCTTAGTTTTCAAAACCTCCCACAACGACTCTCCCCGTGACTCTTGAGAGTCAACTTGCCATGAGCGGGATGTTTAGTCTCCTTCTCAGGCTGTTCTGAAGACTGGCTGTAGTGTCTATTTTTTCATTCTGAGTGTGAACTATAACCTGGGTGTCCTCTCGAGCCTCGTCTACAAATACACCTGTTCAAAAACCTTTTTTTCTGAGGGCTATTTGTTGTTTCTTTACGTCTGAGACATGGGATGTTAATTTACTGTACATTCCCACTATTTTGCTAGTTTAATCCCTCCAGTTGTTTCTAGACCCAAGCTCCCTACTTTTTTGCGTGTTGTACAGCCCAACTCTGAATTCTGCATGACAAGTCAGGGGTTATACTTGTTATACATCTGGTTGTTCTTGAACTGCTCCGAGCACTTCGTCGGTGGATGCACTGCCGCCCTCACCCCCAGCTCCCCATCTCCCTCTCCAGCTGGGTTCAGGTTAGGTCTACTAGCTAGTGAAGGTAGCTGAACTGGCGGGATTAATAGCAGCGCTGTTAGGTATCGCTATCAGGAACAGTTTGCACCTCTCTCCTCCGGCACTGACAGTTCTCTGGCTCGTTCTGAGTTCGATTCACTATCTCTCTCTGGAAGTATTATTATTTAAACATTTTTTGGGGGGGCTTTCTCATGATTCAAATTCAGTAGGGAGATGACTAGACTAGGCTATGTGATGTAATTACGTAGGGACCCCTTCACTAGCTGACCACCACTACCAAGGTCTGTGTCAAGATCCGTTACTTACCCCACCG